>NC_057796.1:391872638-391883688 GCF_018294505.1 Triticum aestivum
CAAGCTCGAGGAGCTCCTCAGATCTCGATCCACTCTGTGAGCGTTGACTTTTTCCCGTGCCATTTTTTCTTCCAAGTCATATTTTCTACAGCAAGTGCTCATGTTCCTCGTTGCATAACTCCTTGCATGTAGCCCCGATTCGCGCGTGTAATATGTCAACTTGTTCGTCTCGTGATGCTCTTCATTTTGTTCAATTGCACCATGTTCATTAGAGGTAATCCTGATTCCCAAATCTCTGTTGCAAGAGGGCTAGTTGCTGTTATCTGCTGGTTCTTAACAGAACTTGGAGATTTGTCATTTTTGTATCATTTAATCTGTGCATCTTATGGGCATGAGCTCCACATGTGTTTTGTTGTATGCATGCCATATTTCCAGTGCTGTATTCCGTGTATTTTTTTGATCTCTGTCGTGACTAGCACAAGCATGCAAAGTAGGCACCGTAATGTTTCTGATTTCAGGGACTTAGTCTCTAAGTCCTTGTCTGCTGTTATTTTTTTGCCACGTAAACTTGATGCTACAGAGAGATTCATGCATATTTTGGAGATGTTCAGTAAGGATGTTTTGTAGATATAGTTGTATTTGATCCATTCCTGCCCTTGTTTATAATTATGGAGTACCATAGCATGATGCAATATTGCTCTACTTTTGCTATAAAATATTTCTGTCAGATTCTTAACATGATATTCTTTTTTGCCAAGCTTGTTGTAGTTGATCCATACATGCTATGCTCTTGTTCTTGCCATGGATATGTTCATAAACATGCCGGTTTGCTGTAGGTATGCTTGTTTTGTCATTCATTGCTTTGTGATGAGTGCATCAAGCTCACAAACATGCCTTCATATTGTTGTTTCTGCCATGCTCTGTTTTCTGCTAAATCTGAAACCTGATAACGAAACTTGCTATGTTCACATGCTTGCCTTCATATCTTCTGGTCCTTTTTGGCTTATGGTCAGTGTCGTGGAATTGTCACGGCAGATGTCCTCGAGCTAGGACTTAGTCGTGGAGCCATCGCAGCTAGGAAGCTTGAAGGGGTTATGTGGGACAAGGAACACGAGGGTTTATACTGGTTCGGCCCCTTACGGTGAAGGTAAAAGCCTACGTCCAGTTTGGGATGTATTATCTAGGGTTACGATCGCCAGGGAGCTAACAGCTTTTCCCGGCTCTCGATTAGATTGTTGTCGCCCTTAAACCGCCGCCGGGTCCTCCCTTTATATAGGGAGGCTGACGCCCAGCAGCCCTTAGAGCCCCGGCCGGCTCATAAGAGCGTCCGGCTCGGACTCTAAACAATACTTGCCTTACACTACAAGTCTACTATAACAATGATCGTAACTACAGGCTTTAAGCCATATCCGGGTCTCAGCCCATCTCTGGCCCATTATCTTGGAACTTGGCTCCGGGCTTCTGGCAATGACCCTACAAGTAACCCGGCCCTCCTGGCGGGTGACTCCAAGGTCTATATCCTCAACATTAGGCCCCAGATTGACTTGAGCCGGCTCGTGTCAATCTTCAACTCTGCCGACAGAAAAAATCTCCGGCTTACCGTTCGAGTGAAGGCCATAACCCGCGTGACGTCATTCTCCGGACTCCGGATAATCCGCCGTGACGTCATCCTCCATTAAGTCCGTTTTTTACCCCACCAGATCCGCAACGGATCTTTGCTGTTACTGTCTTTCCGAAAATCGAGGCGCCGTGAGGGGGAGATAACCACGCGTGGTCTCCTTGAATCTCGCGCCCACTTATGACTTGCCTTATAAATAGGCCGGCCCAGCACTTTCTCCTCACGCTCTCCCTCTTCCTCCTCGCGCCGTTGCTCCTTTGCTCGAGCTCCGCCACTGCCGCCACCGTCGCGCCCCTGGTCTTCATCAACCCGGCCGCTGCATCACCCTGATTCGGACCAGACTCACGGCGGCGACCTCCGCTCCTCCCAACTCCGGTGAGTCTCCTCTGCCTTGCTAGAACAGATCTGCGGTAGGGTTCTTTCAGTTCTTCGTGTTCATCACCATTGCCCACAGACTCGGTAGTTCTTGTTGCCACTATAGTTAGTTGATCTTTAACCTCGCGTAGAACCACTGCGGTAGAGGTTTGAGACCCATTTCATCTATAAGAAACCCTCTTTTTACTGCATAAGAACTGTGTTCAACCTCAAGAACTTCTTCTGCCTCTGTTTTTTAGGTCTAGAAAATTTTCACCTCGCCCGACCATTTTGATCCGAAAAAATTACTGCAATATGTGAAATCCGTTTTACCACACTTAGTAAAAACTGCAACCCTTGAATCTTTGGCGGCTTATGCTTCCGACTTAAAGAAAACACGCGTCGTAGAACTTTCTGGTTTAGAGAGAACCATGCCCCGTAGAATCCTCCGACTTAACTGCAGTAAGCGGTAGATGACCAACTTATCCTGAAAACTCCGACGGCTTAGATAACTCACCGTATCAATATATATCATTAGTTCCCTTCATAAGTCGTCACTGTAGTTTGAATGATAATCCCCGGCTTATAATTAACCCGGACACTTTTCTCTTCCTCATAGACCACCAACCGTCACCATGCCTCCCAAGGCCCCCATCACTTGCAACTGGACGAGATCCAATGTCACTGAAGAGACTCTAGCCAACTTTGTTAAGTCCGGGTATCTGCCCAAGAAAGAAGTGATGTCCTACCGTGCCCCTGATCCGTCAGAAGAAAGACCACAGCCGAGAGACGGGGAGGTAGTGATCTTTGCAGATCACATGAGCCGGGGCTTCGCACCGCCCGGCTCAAAATTCTTCCGGGACGTGCTCAACTTTTTTGACCTTCGGCCTCAGGATATAGGACCCAATTCCATATCCAACATCTACAACTTCCAAGTCTTCTGTGAAGTGTATCTTGGAGAAGAGCCGAGCCTCCTACTCTTCAGAGAGCTGTTCTATTTGAACCGGCAAAATGAGTGTGCCAACGGGCCAAGTCTAGAATTAGGCGGCATATCTATCCAGCGACGTAGGGACTGCCTGTTCCCTTATGCAGAGCCGCCGAGCCACCCTAAAGACTGGAATATGACTTGGTTCTACTGCCAAGACACGTCCCCGGCTGACGAGAATCCACTGCCCGGCTTTCGCCCAACACGCCTGGAATCCACGCACCCGTTATCCGACAAACTTACTGCCGCGGAACGCCAGCCTCTGCTTCCAACGATCAACAAGATCAAGGCCCTGCTAGGCAACGGTCTGAACGGAATTGATCTAGTCCGGGTCTGGATCTCATGGCGGGTGATCCCATTGAGCCGCCGCCCCGGCTTAATGTGCGAGTACACCGGGCGAAAGGATGACCCGCAGAGGCACAGTCGCAACGATCTTCCAGAAGACGTTGCCGAAGAGGAGACCAAGGCTCTATTAAACGAGAGCCTGGCAGATTGTGGAAGAACCGGGCTGGCCCCGTTCTGCAAAACCAATCCGGCCCCAGCGGTAAGCCGCTGACTTTAATCCTTCCACTTCTTTTGCATGTCACCTTGATCCGGACCGCTTTAAGAATTCATTACTGTACTTCTCAGGCTGATGACAAATTCTGGCGGGTTAAATATGACCATGAAGCGGCCAAGAAGACCAGGAAGGCGAAGAAAGCTGCCAAGAAGGCCGCCCCTCGCAGAAAGGGAAGCAGACCCACCGCTTCGGAGCTGCTGCAATTAAGCGACAGCTCCGAGTCAGAGGTAACCCGTAAACCTTTAAATTCTTGCCATATTTTTTTGTTTGCCGCTGTCCACCTTATCCACCTTTTTCTTATTGACAGGACGACACCGGCGCCAGTAACCCGGTGATTGAAGAGGTAACATCACTTTCCTCCGGCTCGGAGCCTTTGCCACAGCTGAAAGTCCGAAGAGTAACCCGGAAAGTAAGCTTTTCTCATCCGTGAGCTCATCAGGACCCTCAATTTCTTTTGAAGCAGCAGGTTCACGAAAGCCGGCGTCACACCCGGGCCCGCAAGGACACCGATCTCTCCGCCGGATTACCCGACGCAACAAGGAAGCGTCGTACTGAGGTTTTCTCTCACCTGTACCCTTTTCATCCGTTGGCGGGTGACATCCGTCAGCCACTCAACTCTTCTGACTCTAATTACCAGGAGACCTCCCCCTCTTCGGGTGACTCCATGCAGTCAAGTCTGCCAGCCTTCAAAACTGCACCCGGGTAATAACAATCTCCTTACACTATCCGGCTGTACCTTACTCTTTGTATGCCTAACACTTCTGTCTTTTCAGCGCCCAGGCAAAGCTCACCAAAAGAGCAAAGAAGACCAGGTCAGCCGGAGTGCCCGACTTGCCTGAGCCGGAGACGACGGCTCAAGAGCCGCCCGCTGCCGCCGCCCCCGAAGCCACCAGTCCTATGGACACGGCACCTGAAGCTCCTGCCCCAACTGCCAAGACCATAACCGAAGCGTCGTCTAACCCGGAGGCCTCTGGCTCCGCCCCTGCAACTGATGACCCGGACGTAGTAATTACCCGGACGGAGTATGTTGAGCCGGGGAGACCGACCGTGCTAGCCAAATGCTCTGCGAAGGGGGAGCTGCTACAGCCCCACCGGGTGAATCTGGAGCTCTCCAACTACAACGACTTGAGCATTGGAGAGCTCGTCTCTGGCTACATCAGCCAAGTTCACAAGAGCCGGGATGCCGAAATCGCCATGGTCAACCAGATCCAACAAAAATCTGAGGTAACCTTCTGTTGTCCTCTTATTTTCTGCATAATAATCCTTGTCATACCAGCCCCCAAGTCTGCAACTTATACTTTGAATATGCTGTAGACTTAGATTCCGGCTTACTTAACTTAACCGGCAGTATGTTTAGAGATACATTCAATATGCATTAGCCCCCAAGTGCCGAGTGTCTTTGCTTGGAAAGCGCTTGGGACTTATAGAATGCTTGTTAACAACCCGGAAATACATGCAGGCTGTCGGCAAAAAATTAGAGTCGGATCTGGCGGATCTGAAGAGCCGGCTGAAGACACAAGAGATGGAGACCCGGAAGGCAAACGCCAAGTTTGTCTCCAGCATCGCCGCTCAAGAAAAGCTGAAGACTGAATTCGATGCTGAGCGGAAGTCCTGGGCGGAGGAGAAAAGCGCACTGGTGTCCCGGGCCGAACAGGCGGAGAAAGCCCTCACCGAGAAGACCGCTGAGCTCTCCGGTCTAAAGCGCCAGGTTTCCCAAATGGTGGCTGCCATCTTCGGTAAGTCGCCTCTCCGGCTTTTATCAAGTCGGTATATGTTACGATTCATCCTTGTCGCCGACTTACCTACTCTTTATGAAACAGGGTCCAGAAGCGCCAACTTGAACCAGAGCGTGGTCACCAAACTGAAGGCTGTATACACCCTGGTAGAGAAGCTCTACACCGGGTCACAGCGGGCCCTAGCGGTGGTGGCCTTGTCGAACGAGGTGCCAACACACCTGGCCGAAGTGCTGCGCCGGCTCGCGGTTCTGCCACAGCGGATCCAGGAGCTACGACGGGCATCCGCGAGAGCCGGAGCAATCGCCGCGCTGAGCCGGGCTAAGGCATTCTTGCCAGAGCTAGACCCGGCAGATATCGCCCTGGGTTACCCCAGTCTGAAAGAAGACGGCTCAGCCTTCGACCAAAAGGACTTCGCAGCATGCGTGAAGGCTGTACGCCCGGTGGCTACCCTCATTGGGAACGACACCGACTTGACCAAGTATCAGCCGGGGTTTGACGCGGAGAATCGAAGGATTCCAACCCCACGCTATGAAGCCCTCAACCTGATCCCTCCGGCTTGCCAGCACACCTTCGCCCCGGAGATTGACCCGGCCGGGTTAATCGACGAAGAAGCCCAGTTCGAAGCTCTCAGCGGCATCGACTGGAAGTCGTCCACCTTCGAAGTCTTGGGATCAGGCGGAGCAGAAGACGAGCCGGGGACTTCAACTCAGCAGGCGTCATAAAGTGGCTGGCGGTTCACCGAGCAATGCTCCACCCTTGAAACCTCATAAAAATTTTGTAATAGAATAGGTGCAACAATTTATCTCTGCTGTGCCATCGTGCACGTAATGAATGCTGAAACCTCTTGAAGTTATTCTTCTGGTGTTCCTCCGGGTTTATAATTATCCCATTGTCCCTCTCCACTGTGAAAAATATCTTGCAATGTCTACATAGAAAGATAAATCACAAGTCTCGAGGCGGCTTACCGTCCTGAGAATCAGGTGTTTAAAATGTATAACCCGGCAAACGAACCCAAAAAGGACTAGTTGTTAACTATGATCTGAACATAGCCGTGATAACACTTTTCACAACCTGTAACATATTTCCGGTTTAAATAACCCGGATAGCTTGATTGGTACCTTAACTCGAATTTATTTGTCTTGATAACATCCCTGATGTTCAACTAACAAGATAAACCAAAATAAAGCCGGCAAGTGAGAGCCGGCAGCACATACTTAAACATGATCCGAGTAGACTTATGATGAAATACAAAAACTTAGGGGCTTCCGGTTCGAATACGACCAGAAACCCGGTCCAAAGGGGTCAAGCTAAGATTCGGATGCGATCATATAGCCCCAGTGGGTGTGGCGATGCCAATCAAGAGGGTATCGACAGCTGTGTTCTCTTCGGTTCGAATACGACCCATGTTTGAACAGGAAGCCCCCAAGTGATTCTGAAAATTGTTTAACGACGCTGATTCGAATACGATCCACGTCGGTTCTCAGAGGGGTTGCACTGTGATTCAAATATGACCAAAGGCCACCTCCCAATGAGCTCGGCACTTTGCCAATCAAATGGGTATCGACAGCTATGTTCTCTTTGGTTCGAATACGACCCATGCTTGAACAGGAAGCCCCCAAGTGACCTTACTGCTTACGGCTAGACTCGAATATGATCATAAGCCGGATCCTCCTTTCAAATTAGCATGTAAAAAAGGACACACATAATTGAAGGAGAAAAAGGACAGAGGTCCTGCTTTATTGCTTATCATAATATATACACGGCTGAGATAAGTATGTACACCACAAGAGCCGCTAGCTCAAGTGTAGTAAGGCCGAAGCTGAGCTATGTTCCATGGCCGACGGCTCTCTTCCCCAGACTTTCGTGCATCTCTATGCTCCCGAATGTCAAGGAGGTAATACGACCCGTTGTGCAAGTTCTTACTGACCACAAAGGGCCCTTCCCAAGGTGGGGATAACTTGTGTGCATCTGTTTGATCCTGGATGAGCCGGAGCACAAGGTCGCCTTCCTGGAAGACCCGGGACTTGACCCGGTGGCTATGATAACAGCGCAGGTCCTGTTGGTAAATCGCTGAACGGGCTGCTGCCACATCATGCTGTTCATCCAACAAGTCCAGAGCATCTTGGCGCGCCTGTTCATTATCCGTCTCAACATAAGCCGCCACACGAGGTGAACCATGACGGATGTCGCTGGGGAGAACTGCTTCTGCTCCATAAACCATGAAGAACGGTGTGAAGCCTGTGGACCTATTAGGAGTAGTGTTGATGCTCCATAAGACGGAGGGCAACTCCTCCACCCAACAACCCGGCGTCCGTTGCAACCAAAAGCCGGGGTTTAATGCCCTTCAGAATCTCCTGGTTAGCTGTCTCAGCTTGACCATTGGATTGGGGATGAGCCACTGAGGAAACATCAAGTCGGATATGCTCTCGTTGACAAAACTCTTCCATAGCGCCCTTGGATAGATTGGTGCCATTGTCAGTTATGATGCTGTGTGGAAAGCCGAAGCGGAAAATCACCTTTTTCATAAATTGAACCGCTGTGGCTGCATCGCACTTGCTAACTGGCTCGGCCTCCACCCACTTTGTGAATTTGTCAACCGCCACCAAGAGATGGGTTTTCTTATCCTTGGACCGTTTAAAGGGCCCAACCATATCAAGCCCCCAGACCGCAAAGGGCCAAGTGATTGGGATCATCCTCAACTCTTGAGCCGGCACATGAGCCCGTCGTGAGAACCTTTGGCAGCCATCACATTTACTGACCAAGTCCTCTGCATCAGCGTGAGCCGTCAGCCAACAAAAACCATGTCGGAGAGCCTTGGCCACAAGAGACTTTGAACCGGCATGATGGCCACAATCCCCTTCATGGATCTCGCGCAAGATCTCTTGACCTTCCTCAGGGGAGATACAACGCTGAAATGCCCCTGAAACACTGCGATGATGCAACTCACCGTTGATAACAATCATTGACTTGGCCCGCCGGGTTATCTGCCTGGCCAACATTTCATCGTCTGGCAACTCTCCCCGGGTTATATAAGCCAGATATGGCATTGTCCAATCTGGTATGACGTGCAGAGCCGCCACCAGCTGTGCCTCCGGGTCAGGGATAGCCAAGTCCTCCTCTGTAGGCAACTTAACCGAAGGATTATACAGGACATCCAGGAAAGTGTTCGGCGGCACCGGCTTGCGCTGAGAGCCTAGCCGGCTTAAAGCATCAGCCGCCTCGTTCTTCCTGCGATCAATGTGCTCCACTTGATTGTGACGCCCCCGATTTGACCGTACACTAATCATGCACGCAAATGTGTACGACCAAGATCAGGGACTCACGGGAAGATATCACAACACAACTCTAAAACATAAATAAGTCATACAAGCATTATAATACAAGCCAGGGGCCTCGAGGGCTCGAATACAAGTGCTCGATCATAGACGAGTCAGCGGAAGCAACAATATCTGAGTACAGACATAAGTTAAACAAGTTTGCCTTAAGAAGGCTAGCACAAAAGTAGCAACGATCGAAAAGGCAAGGCCTCCTGCCTGGGACCTCCTAACTACTCCTGGTCGTCGTCAACGGCCTACACGTAGTAGTAGGCACCTCCAGTGTCGTAGGTGTCGTCGTCGATGGTGGCGTCTGGCTCCTGAACTCCAGCATCTGGTTGCGACAATCCGGTATAGAAAGGGGAAAAGAGGAAGAAAAGCAACCGTGAGTACTCATCCAAAGTACTCGCAAGCAAGGAGCTACACTACATATGCATGGGTATATGTGTAAAGGGCCATATCAGTGGACTGAACTGCAGAATGCCAGAATAAGGGGGGATAGCTAGTCCTGTCGAAGACTACGCTTCTGGCGGCCTCCATCTTGCAGCATGTAGAAGAGAGTAGATTGAAGTCCTCCAAGTAGCATCGCATAGCATAATCCTACCCGGCGATCCCCTCCTCGTCGCCCTGTTAGAGAGCGATCACTGGGTTGTATCTGGCACTTGGAAGGGTGTATTTTATTCAGTATACAGTTCTAGTTGTCATAAGCTCAAGGTACAACTCCGGGTCGTCCTTTTACCGAGGGACACGGCTATTCGAATAGATAAACTTCCCTGCAGGGGTGCACCACATAACCCAACACGCTCGATCCCATTTGGCCGGACACACTTTTCTGGGTCATGCCCGGCCTCGTAAGATCAACACGTCGCAGCCCCACCTAGGCTCAACAGAGAGGTCAGCACGCCGGTCTAAACCTATGCGCGCAGGGGTCTGGGCCCATCGCCCTATGCACACCTGCACGTTGCGTACGCGGCCGGAAGCAGACCTAGCCTAGTGGCGTTCCAGTCCAATCCGGCGCGCGCCACTCAGTTGCTGACGTCAAAAGAGCTTCGGCTGATACCACGACGTCGGGATAACCATAACTACTCCCACGTAGATGGTTAGTGCGTATAGACCAAATGGCCAGACTCAGATCAAATACCAAGATCTCGTTAAGCGTGTTAAGTATCCGCGAACGCCGACCAGGGCCAGGCCCACCTCTCACCTAGGCGGTCTCAACCTGCCCTGTCGCTCTGCCACAAAGATCCACTTGCGGGTACTCCTACGAGCCGACCCGACTTTAATCATCACATGTGTCATGTATATAGTATATAAGTATATGCCCGTGTTCACCTTCCGAAGTGATCACGGCCCATTAGTATAGCATGGCAGACGGACAAGAGTGTAGGGCCACTGATGGAACACTAGCATCCTATACTAAGCATGTAGGATTGCAGGTAAAGGTAACAACAGTAGTAGCAAGGATAGGCTATGCATCAGGATAGGATTAATGGAAAGCAGTAACATGCTACACTACTCTAATGCAAGTAGTAGAGAGTAGAGTAGGCGATATCTGGTGATCAAGGGGGGGGGCTTGCCTGGTTGCTCTGGCAAGTAGGAGGGGTCGTCGACTCCGTAGTCGAACTGGGCAGCAGCAGTGTCGGTCTCGTAGTCTACCGGAGAGAAGAGGGGGAAGAAACAGTAAATACAATGCAAACATAAGCATGACGATGCGTGACATGAAAATGAGCGGTGCTAGGGGTGTCCTAACGCGACAGTAGGTGGTACCGGTGAAGGGGGGGAACATCCGGGAGGTATTCCCGATGTTTCGCGTTTTCGGACAGACGGACCGGAGGGGGAAAATTGCTAGTTCGATAGGTTAGGGAGGTGTGGTGGATGAACGGACTGCGTATTCGGATTCGTCTCGTCGTTCTGAGCAACTTTCATATAGAAATCATTTTCATCCGAGTTACGGTTTAAAAGATATGAATTTTCAAAGTTTATTTGAATTTCTGGAATTATTTAAATAACAGAAGAAAAATAATATGACGTCAGCATGACGTGCTGATGACGTCAGCAGTCAACAGACTCGCTGACCAGGTCAAACTGACCAGTGGGTCCTACATGTCATAGAGAGAGGACTAACAGTGGGTTATTCTAATTAAACGCGGTTAATTAGCAGCTGGGTCCCACATGTCAGTGACTAATTAGTTAAACTAATTACTTTTAATTATAAAATCATTTTAATTCTTTATTTTAAGGGGCGGGGCCCGCACGTCAGTGGCTGGGGCCGCCCAGTCAGCCCAGTTGACCAGGTCAACTGGTCAACAGGTGACCAGGGGGGCCCACTGGCAGTGACCCAGGGGGTGGCCCCCAGGTGTGCCACGTCGGACGCCGGCGGGAGGGCACTCCGGCGAGCCCGTACACGGCGACGAGCCTCGGCCGTGGCCGGAATTCGGCCACAGGGGTCCGTTTCACGCGCGCTTGGTCGCGTTCGAACGGCCAAGACGATCCGCGCCGGATGGTGGTAGTGGTTCGTCCGGAGATGGCCGGAAACGGCACCGG
>NC_057796.1:391884246-391893012 GCF_018294505.1 Triticum aestivum
TTTTTTTGTTCTGTTTTCTGTTTTGTTTTGCCTTTTCTTTTATTTGTTTATTTCCTTTTCTGTTTAATTCATTTAAAAGTATTTAGACATTTTATAAAAATGTGTTTTCTCCACCATAATTACCAGTGTAATATTTGGCACCCACTGAACATTTTAGTTTAAGTTTTTGAAAACTTTTACTTTTCACTTTAATTATATTTGAAGTTTGAACTAGAAGTTTGAAAAGGAAGGTGATTCAAATGTGATCAAGCCCTGTTTAGCAACATGACTAGCTTAATCACAGGGGGTTACTGTAGCATGATTCTCAGGGTGTTACAAATCTCCTCCACTACAAGGAATCTCGTCCCGAGATTTAGGAGGTAGAAGGAAACAGTGCGGGGTATTCTTCGCGCAGACGATCCTCTCGTTCCCAAGTGGCCTCATCTTCAGAATGGTGCGACCACTGGACTTTGAGAAACTTGATCGCCTTCTGACGTGTGCGGCATTCAGCTTGGTCGAGAATGCGGACCGGATGCTCTTTATAGGAGAGGTCTTGCTGCAATTCGAGCACTTCATGATCCACAGCTCGGATTGGATCCTTGAAGCATCGGCGGAGCTGTGACACATGGAACACATCGTGAACCTGAGAAAGGTTCGGCGGTAGTTCCAGTTGGTAAGCCACTTTTCCACGCCTTTCGAGAATAGTGAATGGGCCAATATAGCGAGGAGCTAGTTTGCCCTTGATCCCGAAGCGGTGAGCACCCTTCATAGGTGTGACTCGAAGATAAGCCTTTTCGCCAGGTTGATAGACCATGTCTTTATGATGACGGTCATACTGACTCTTCTGACGTGACTGAGCAGTCTTGAGATTCTCGCGGATAATGCGGACTTGTTCTTCGGCATCTTGGATAATATCCGGACCGAAGAGTGGACGTTCCCCAGTTTCTGACCAGTTCAGAGGGGTTCGGCACTTTCGTCCATATAACACCTCGAAGGGGGCCATCTTCAGACTAGCTTGATAGCTATTATTATAGGAGAACTCAGCATACGGGAGAGATTCCTCCCATTTCTTGCCGAATGAAATAACGCAAGCTCGAAGCATGTCTTCGAGAACTTGATTGACGCGTTCAACTTGTCCTTGCGATTGAGGATGAAACGCAGTACTGAATGACAGATGAGTTCCCATTGCTTCTTGGAAACTTGCCCAGAATCTTGAAGTGAATAAGCTACCACGGTCTGAGCTGATAACCAATGGAATACCGTGGAGTGAAACAATCCTGGACATATAGAGCGTTGCCAACTGGCTAGCAGTGATCGTTTCTTTGACTGCCAGGAAATGTGCAACTTTGGAAAGCCGGTCAATGACGACAAGAATAGCATCATTACCTTTCTGCGATTTGGGAAATCCAGTGACGAAGTCCATCTCAACATGGTCCCATTTCCATTCAGGAATAGAGATAGGTTGCAGAGTTCCAGCAGGCCTTTGATGTTCTGCTTTGATACGACGGCAAACGTCACACTCAGCAACATAACGAGCAATGTCTTGCTTCATATTAGTCCACCAGAATCTCTGACGGATATCTTGATACATCTTTGTACAACCAGGATGGATACACAGAGGCGTATCATGAGCTTCTTTCATAACTTCCTGTGTCATATCCAGGTTTTTCTCTGCACATGGCACCACTAGGCGGCCCTTGAAGTATAGGGCGCCATCTTCAGAAATGGTGAAGAATGAGGGCTTTCCTTCTGCGAGGTAGCGCTTAATCTTGTGGGCTTCAGAGTCATACCCCTGTATTCGCTTGATGGAGTCCAGGAGATCTGGTTCGACGACCAGGGTATTGAGGGAACCCTGGGGAACAACACGGAGGTTCATCTTGCGGAACTCCTTAGGAGGGGGAGCGAGTGCACCCGGAGGAACAATATGGAGGTTCATCTTCCTGAATTCTTCAACAAGTGAGGGCTGAACTTTATGAACCTGGAGGTGGTTGCAGTAAGACTTGCGGCTCAAGGCATCAGCCATTACATTAGCCTTGCCTGGAGTATAGGAAATACCCAAGTCAAAGTCTGCAACGAGCTCCATCCATCTCTGTTGACGGAGGTTCAGATCTGGCTGAGTAAACAGATACTTCAGACTTTGGTGGTCAGTGAAGATCTCGCAACGATTACCGAGAAGGTAATGTCGCCACTGCTTTAGCGCATGAATGACAGCAGCAAGTTCGAGGTCGTGAACTGGGTAGTTCTCTTCGTGAGGGCGCAATTGTCGAGAGGCATAAGCAATCACTTTGCGGTCTTGCATTAGGACACAGCCTAATCCTTGACGGGAAGCGTCGCAGTAAATGACAAAGTCCTTCTTAGTATCAGGTGGAGCTAGAACTGGAGCAGAAGTCAACTTGTCTTTGAGTGCTTGGAAACTTTCCTGACATTTGTCTGTCCATTGGAACTTGACGCCCTTATGCAACAGGTTAGTCAGAGGCCTGGCGATCTTAGAGAAGTTCTCGATGAATCGACGGCAATAGCTGGCGAGACCGAGAAAACTTTTGACTTGCTTAACGTTCTTGGGAGGAGTCCAATCAAGAATAGCCTGAACTCGCTCGGGGTTGACGGCAATACCAGCCTTAGAGATGACATGCCCCAGATAGGTTACTTCGGGTAGCCAGAATTCACATTTAGAGAACTTGGCATATAGTTGATGTTCTCGTAGTTTTTCCAGCACAAGTCGAAGATGCTCAGCATGTTCCTCTTCGTTCTTGGAAAATATCAGGATATCATCCAGATAAACCACGACGAACTTGTCGAGGTAATCCATGAATATGTAGTTCATCAGACGAGAGAAGGTGGCTGGAGCATTGGTTAAACCGAAAGACATGACGGTGTACTCGTATGAACCATAGCGAGTCACGAAGGCGGTCTTTGGGATATCCTCTTCGCGAACACGGATCTGGTGGTAGCCCAACCTCAAGTCGAGCTTAGAGAACACTGACGAACCCGCCAGTTGATCATACAGATCATTGATCCGAGGAAGAGGGTATTTATTCTGAATGGTAGCTTGGTTTATAGGACGGTAGTCTTGAACTAACCGGTTTGTCCCATCCTTCTTCTTGACAAAGAGAGAAGGTGCTCCCCAAGGAGAGCAACTTGGGCGAATGAATCCTTTGCGAAGAGACTTGTCGATTTCCTCCTTAAGCTCAAGGAGTTCATGCGGCGGCATTTTGTAGGGTCGCTTGGCTATAGGAGTGGTGCCTGGTTTCAAGTCGATGATGAATTCGACAGCTCTAGCAGGGGGAATCCCTGGGAGCTCTTCAGGGAAGACGTCGAGGAATTCACGCACGACGGGAATATTTTCAATGCCCTCGAGTGGTGCAGCGTTCAATGCATTCAATGCATAGAGTCTTGCCTCGGCATTTTGCACCAGATGAGCTTGGTAAGCAACTATTTCATCTGAAGGGTGTAGCAGATGGACGGTCTTAGTGGCGCAAACTATAGAAGCAGTATGCGCTTTCAACCAATCCATACCCAAGATGAGGTCGATGTTAGACGTCTTCAGGATAATGGGAGAGGCATAGAATTCCAGCCCTTCGATTTCCACGGGGACATCGATGTCAACCAAAGAGGTTTGACACTGTCCCACGGGGGTTTTGACCAATACAGAGGTGTTCATCTCCTCACATTTAACGTCGTGCTTGTATGCAAAATCTTCTGACATGAATGAATGCGATGCACCTGTATCAAATAAAACGGATGCTGGTACTGAATTTACGAGGAGTGTACCCATCACAGTAGCAGGCTGGTCTTGAGCTTCGTTGAGATCAACGTGGTTGGCATGAGCACGTCCATAAGACTTAGCATTGTTGTTGCGGGGCTAGTTGTTACCACGGCCAGTTGCTGGAAGGGCCAGTTGATTCTGGTTCTGGTTGCATTCTTTAGCACGGTGCCCTGGTTGACCACACCTGAAGCACAAGCCATTATTCGGAGTGGGAACAGGAGCTTGGGATGGTGGAGCTGGAAGTCTTGACTGCCTGGATGGTGGTGTAGGCAGACGAGGGGCTGCATAGGTCTGCTTTGGGGCAGAAGCATTTGGACGATACATGCTATTCGGGATCCATATCTTACGCTTCTGTGAGGGCGGGCCCGAAGATGAGCCCGTGTCACGGTTGCGCCTGTTAGAGCTCTGGTATTCCTGCAGACCAGTTTCGACATTGATGGCCTTGTTCACCAAGGTGGCGAAATCAGCAAAGTCATGCACTAGAAGTGCGAGCTTGTTGTCAGCTTGAAGGCCATCACGGAACTTCTCCTGTCTGTGTGCATCAGTTGCAATGTCTTCTTCAGCATAGCGGGACAAGTCCAGAAACTCCCGCTGATAAGCTTCGACAGTTTTGTTGCCTTGGGTGAGGTTGCGGAACTCACGCTTCTTCCGGTCCATGACTCCCTGAGGAATGAAGCGGGCACGGAAAGCAGCTTGGAAGTCTAGCCAGGTGATGATTGTTCCAGCTGGCAGAGTACGTCTGTGGCTGTCCCACCATTGAGCTGCGGGTCCCTTCAAGAAGAAGGAAGCAAAATTGACATAGCTGGCAGGGGCTACATCAGCAGACTCCAACTCATAGGTGATGTCCCGGAGCCAGTCATCAGCATCCAGAGGCTGAGTTGAGCTACGGTAGATGGTTGGGTTGAGGCGTATGAAATCTTGAAGAGTCACTTGGGCTGGCTGTTGGTTCATATTGGGGCGAGGAAACTGAGCCATCATATTTTCCATGAATTGCGGTTCAGTTCAAACTGTTGGATCATACCAGCCATGTACTCAGGTGGTGGTGGGGCATCGCCACCACGACCACGACCACCTGGTCTAACCATCCTGCTAATATATAACAGGGGTAGTTCAGCATTGAGAAAATTGGCAATGACAAGAATCATTCATGATGAAACATGCATAATTGAAAGGAGCACGATAGCTACTACATAGTAGTCGGCATAACTTACAAAAGGGGTCATGCATAGAGTTCAGTACATAGGGTTCAGTACATGGACTAAAACATCATAGGCGGCACACAGGCTCGCGGCGACTGAAACTAATACTACCATCAAGCCTACATCAGTCCCAAGAGGTACTGTGGAGGTAATCGTAGCCCGACAGCTGGTAGTGAGGCAACGGATAGTCCTCCACGTCAGCAGACTGGGGCTCGCGGATACTCAGGTGTAGAGTCCGACGCTCAGGTGGCAGAAGAGAACCAAGTGCGGGAGAGTAGCCTCCCACCTCTGGCCAACCGACACCGTGGGGCATCACGGTCCTGGCTGGGTAGATCGCAGCGCGCGGTACCTGTCCAGACCGGACAAAGGGGTGCAGCAGCGTCAGAGCACGGTAAAGGTGCTGACGGGTGGTGTACATCTCGTGGCGAAGAGCTCGGTTAGCTCGATCCAGCCCATCAGCATGCAGAACCAGGGGCTGATGGTAGAAGGGCTCTCGGGTGACAGTGGAGTAGGCAGCAGTATAGTATCCCTCCGCACCAACATCAGAGGCGATAGCAATGTGCCTGAAAGGGGAGGTGTCCAACTCCCGATACTCTCCACGAAGACGTGTCAGAGCAGCATAGGCTGCATCGTGGACAGCCATATCGATGGTCACACCAACACCATGTGCGGTGTGCAGCACAGTAGTGGAGTCATACTCCCGAGAGTAGAGGTGGACGATGGCACGGTACTGCTCCTGGTTAAAGTCCTGGAACTCCTCGTAGACGGTGAACTCAGGGTGCCAGCGATAACCCAGATAGGTCATCATCTCAGCTAGCACTGCAGGTGATCCCGAGGCACCAATGGCCATCGTGTGGCGAACAACCTGCCTCGTGGGTTCCATCTGAAAGCAAAGACGTTTCAAAGGAGTCAAATGACAGTGTGTGAATTGTCCAAAATACTATTCTAAGAAACAACTATGGCTTATCCATCTTAGGGGTGAACGCGGTCACGGGATCCTAGTGTTAGAGTTAGTAAATTCGTTTAACCCGAGTAGAAGAGAGTTCAGAGTCCCAGAGTAAAGGTCGAGGAGTAAAAGATCCTAGTACCACCCAATGGCGACGTGGGCCCGTAAGCCGCACAGCCATGTTAGTAAAAGTTTGCAATGTCTAGACTCGACTTCGGCCAAGGAGTGTGGAAGGGGGTTCCTACAGGCAGTCGGCTCTGATACCAACTTGTGACGCCCCCGATTTGACCGTACACTAATCATGCACGCAAATGTGTACGACCAAGATCAGGGACTCACGGGAAGATATCACAACACAACTCTAAAACATAAATAAGTCATACAAGCATTATAATACAAGCCAGGGGCCTCGAGGGCTCGAATACAAGTGCTCGATCATAGACGAGTCAGCGGAAGCAACAATATCTGAGTACAGACATAAGTTAAACAAGTTTGCCTTAAGAAGGCTAGCACAAAAGTAGCAACGATCGAAAAGGCAAGGCCTCCTGCCTGGGACCTCCTAACTACTCCTGGTCGTCGTCAACGGCCTGCACGTAGTAGTAGGCACCTCCAGTGTCGTAGGTGTCGTCGTCGACGGTGGCGTCTGGCTCCTGAACTCCAGCATCTGGTTGCGACAATCCGGTATAGAAAGGGGAAAAGAGGAAGAAAAGCAACCGTGAGTACTCATCCAAAGTACTCGCAAGCAAGGAGCTACACTACATATGCATGGGTATATGTGTAAAGGGCCATATCAGTGGACTGAACTGCAGAATGCCAGAATAAGGGGGGATAGCTAGTCCTGTCGAAGACTACGCTTCTGGCAGCCTCCATCTTGCAGCATGTAGAAGAGAGTAGATTGAAGTCCTCCAAGTAGCATCGCATAGCATAATCCTACCCAGCGATCCCCTCCTCGTCGCCCTGTTAGAGAGCGATCACCGGGTTGTATCTGGCACTTGGAAGGGTGTATTTTATTCAGTATCCAGTTCTAGTTGTCATAAGCTCAAGGTACAACTCCGGGTCGTCCTTTTACCGAGGGACACGGCTATTCGAATAGATAAACTTCCCTGCAGGGGTGCACCACATAACCCAACACGCTCGATCCCATTTGGCCGGACACACTTTTCTAGGTCATGCCCGGCCTCGTAAGATCAACACGTCGCAGCCCCACCTAGGCTCAACAGAGAGGTCAGCACGCCGGTCTAAACCTATGCGCGCAGGGGTCTGGGCCCATCGCCCTATGCACACCTGCACGTTGCGTACGCGGCCGGAAGCAGACCTAGCCTAGTGGCGTTCCAGTCCAATCCGGCGCGCGCCACTCAGTTGCTGACGTCAAAAGAGCTTCGGCTGATACCACGACGTCGGGATACCCATAACTACTCCCACGTAGATGGTTAGTGCGTATAGACCAAATGGCCAGACTCAGATCAAATACCAAGATCTCGTTAAGCGTGTTAAGTATCCGCGAACGCCGACCAGGGCCAGGCCCACCTCTCACCTAGGCGGTCTCAACCTGCCCTGTCGCTCCGCCACAAAGATCCACTTGCGGGTACTCCTACGAGCCGACCCGACTTTAATCATCACATGTGTCATGTATATAGTATATAAGTATATGCCCGTGTTCACCTTCCGAAGTGATCACGGCCCATTAGTATAGCATGGCAGACGGACAAGAGTGTAGGGCCACTGATGGAACACTAGCATCCTATACTAAGCATGTAGGATTGCAGGTAAAGGTAACAACAGTAGTAGCAAGGATAGGCTATGCATCAGGATAGGATTAACGGAAAGCAGTAACATGCTACACTACTCTAATGCAAGTAGTAGAGAGTAGAGTAGGCGATATCTGGTGATCAAGGGGGGGGGGGCTTGCCTGGTTGCTCTGGCAAGTAGGAGGGGTCGTCGACTCCGTAGTCGAACTGGGCAGCAGCAGTGTCGGTCTCGTAGTCTACCGGAGAGAAGAGGGGGAAGAAACAGTAAATACAATGCAAACATAAGCATGACGATGCGTGACATGAAAATGAGCGGTGCTAGGGGTGTCCTAACGCGACAGTAGGTGGTACCGGTGAAGGGGGGGAACATCCGGGAGGTATTCCCGATGTTTCGCGTTTTCGGACAGACGGACCGGAGGGGGAAAATTGCTAGTTCGATAGGTTAGGGAGGTGTGGTGGATGAACGGACTGCGTACTCGGATTCGTCTCGTCGTTCTGAGCAACTTTCATATAGAAATCATTTTCATCCGAGTTACGGTTTAAAAGATATGAATTTTCAAAGTTTATTTGAATTTCTAGAATTATTTAAATAACAGAAGAAAAATAATATGACGTCAGCATGACGTGCTGATGACGTCAGCAGTCAACAGACTCGCTGACCAGGTCAAACTGACCAGTGGGTCCTACATGTCATAGAGAGAGGACTAACAGTGGGTTATTCTAATTAAACGCGGTTAATTAGCAGCTGGGTCCCACATGTCAGTGACTAATTAGTTAAACTAATTACTTTTAATTATAAAATCATTTTAATTCTTTATTTTAAGGGGCGGGGCCCGCACGTCAGTGGCTGGGGCCGCCCAGTCAGCCCAGTTGACCAGGTCAACTGGTCAACAGGTGACCAGGGGGGCCCACTGGCAGTGACCCAGGGGGTGGCCCCCAGGTGTGCCACGTCGGACGCCGGCGGGAGGGCACTCCGGCGAGCCCGTACACGGCGACGAGCCTCGGCCGTGGCCGGAATTCGGCCACAGGGGTCCGTTTCACGCGCGCTTGGTCGCGTTCGAACGGCCAAGACGATCCGCGCCGGATGGTGGTAGTGGTTCGTCCGGAGATGGCCGGAAACGGCACCGG
>NC_057796.1:391894197-391905255 GCF_018294505.1 Triticum aestivum
TTTTTTTGTTCTGTTTTCTGTTTTGTTTTGCCTTTTCTTTTATTTGTTTATTTCCTTTTCTGTTTAATTCATTTAAAAGTATTTAGACATTTTATAAAAATGTGTTTTCTCCACCATAATTACCAGTGTAATATTTGGCACCCACTGAACATTTTAGTTTAAGTTTTTGAAAACTTTTACTTTTCACTTTAATTATATTTGAAGTTTGAACTAGAAGTTTGAAAAGGAAGGTGATTCAAATGTGATCAAGCCCTGTTTAGCAACATGACTAGCTTAATCACAGGGGGTTACTGTAGCATGATTCTCAGGGTGTTACATTGATATCCCTGAAAGTGCCCAGCAATGGCATCAACCTCGCGGCGATAAGCCGCCATGAGAGGATCCTTGGAGTCCCAGGTGCCTGATACTTGTTGAGCCACCAAATCTGAGTCCCCAAAGCACCTTACCCGGCTTAAGTTCATCTCCTTGGACACTCGAAGACCATGGAGTAAAGCCTCGTATTCTGCCGCATTGTTAGTGCAAGGAAACATCAATCGTAGCACATACTGGAACTTGTCACCCCTAGGGGAAGCCAACACAACGCCAGCCCCCGAGCCCTCCAACTGCCTGGACCCGTCAAAGTGAATAGTCCAGTACGTATTATCCGGCTTCTGCTCAGGCACTTGTGATTCTGTCCAATCGTTGATGAAGTCCACCGAAGCCTGAGATTTAACAGCAGTGCATGGCGCATATTTGAGGCCATGCGGTCCAAGCTCTATAGCCCACTTAGCAATTCTCCCTGTAGCCTCTCTGTTCTGGATAATGTCCCCAAGAGGGGCAGAACTGACCACAGTGATGGGATGACCCTGAAAATAATGTTTGAGTTTCCGGCTTGCCATGAACACACCATATACGAGCTTCTGCCAATGCGGATACCGCTGCTTGGACTCAATAAGCACCTCACTGACATAATAAACCGTCCGCTGAACCGGATGCTCCTTACCCGTCTCCTTGCGCTCCACCACAATAGCCACACTGACGGCTCGTGTGTTTGCCGCCACGTACAGTAGCAGGGGGTCCTTATCAACCGGAGCAGCAAGGACGGGGGGCTCTGCCAGTTGCTTTTTCAAATCCTCGAAGGCGGTATTAGCTGCATCATTCCAGACAAAGTTATCAGTTTTCTTCATCAACCGATACAAAGGCATAGCCTTCTCACCCAAGCGGCTTATGAACCGGCTTAAAGCAGCGATGCGACCCGCCAAGCGCTGAACGTCATTTATACACGCCGGCTTAGCCAGAGAGGTGATGGCCTTGATCTTCTCCGGGTTAGCCTCAATGCCTCTGTCAGAAACCAGGAAACCCAAAAGCTTGCCTGCAGGAACACCAAAGACACACTTGGCCGGGTTTAGCATCATCTTATAGATCCGGAGATTATCAAAGGTTTCTCTTAAATCATCTATCAGGGTTTCCTCTTTGATGGACTTAACCACAATATCGTCCACATACGCATGAACATTGCGCCCGATCTGTTTATGAAGACAATTCTGTACACAGCGCTGGTAAGTCGCCTGTGCACACTTGAGTCCAAAGGGCATAGACACATAACAGAAGGCTCCAAAGGGAGTGATGAACACCGTCTTCTCCTGGTCCTTAACTGCCATCTTAATCTGATGATATCCGGAATAAGCATCCAAGAAACTTAAGCGTGCACAACCTGCCGTAGCATCAATGATTTGATCAATACGGGGGAGAGCAAAAGGATCAGCTGGGCACGCCTTGTTCAAGTCCGTGTAGTCCACACACATTCGCCAGGTGCCGTTCTTCTTGAGTACGAGCACCGGGTTAGCCAACCATTCTGGGTGAAAAACCTCAACAATGAACCCGGCTGCCAAGAGCCGGGCCACTTCCTCACCAATAGCCTTTAGCCTCTCTTCATTAAGCCGCCGAAGGAACTGTCTGACCGGCTTAAATTTCGGATCAACATTGAGAGTGTGCTCAGCGAGTTCTCTAGGTACACCTGGCATGTCAGAAGGTTTCCACGCAAAGATGTCCCTATTCTCACGGATGAACTCGATGAGCGCGCCTTCCTATTTTGGATCCAAATTGGCACTGATGCTAAACTGCTGAGATGAGTCTCCTGGAACAAAATCAACAAGCTTAGTTTCATCAGCCGATTTAAATTTCATCGCCGGCTCAGCCTCCGTAGTTGGTCTCTTCAGAGAGGTCATGTCTGTCGGGTCGACATTGTCTTTATAAAACTTTAACTCTTCTGTAGCACAAACAGACTCTGCATAAGCTGCATCGCCTTCCTCACACTCCAGAGCCACCTTCCGGCTGCCGTGAACCGTAATGGTTCCATTGGGACCTGGCATCTTGAGCTGTAAGTACACATAACACGGCCGTGCCATGAACTTGGCGTAAGCCGGCCGTCCAAATATAGCATGGTACGGACTTCTTATTTTAACCACCTCGAAGGTCAAGTTCTCCACTCTGTAATTATTGTCATCACCGAAAGCCACTTCCAATTCGATCTTGCCAACTGGGTAAGCCGACTTACCAGGCACTACCCCATGGAAGATCGTGTTTGACTGGCTGAGGTTCTTATCAACTAACCCCATCCGGCGAAAAGTCTCATAATAAAGGATGTTAATGCTACTGCCCCCATCCATGAGTACTTTCGTGAACTTATATCCTCCCACCTGAGGAGCTACCACCAAGGCCAGGTGGCCCGGGTTATCCACCCGAGGAGGATGATCCTCCCTACTCCATATTATAGGTTGCTCAGACCATCGTAAGTAGCGTGGGACTGCCGGCTCGACAGCATTCACAGCCCTCTTGTGAATCTTCTGATCTCGTTTGCACAGACTAGTGGTAAATACATGATATTGTCCACCGCTTAGCTGCTTTGGAGTGGTCTGGTAACCCCCCTGCTGCTGTTGGTGACCCTGGCCAGACTGCTGATTAAAGCCCCCTTGACCGTTCTGAGGACCGGAATTTGAGCCGCCCCCAGGGCCATGAAAGCCGCCGGCGCCTGAGCCGCTGGTACCTGAGCCGCCACCCGGACCATTGTAGTTTTTAAAGGCCTTCATGATAGCACAATCCTTCCACAGATGAGTTGCTGGCTTCTCTCTAGAGCCGTGCCTCGGACAAGGTTCATTCAACAGCTGCTCCAGAGAAGGTCCTGACCCGCCGCCTCGGGGAGGGGGCCTCCCCTTGCGTCGCTGGTTGTTACCTTGAGAGTTGGTGTTGGCTACAAATTCTAGGCTGCCATCGGCCTTACGCTTGCCTCCTCCTTGGTTCCCCGGGTTAAACTGGGGACCCTTGCCGTTGCCGTTCTTCTTTCCCTTCCCTGCCCTTTCATCGTCTGAAGGGGGATCCTTGGTACCATCGGAATCGGCGTACTTGACAAGAGCCGCCATCAGGGTACCCATATCGGTGCAGTCGCGCTTGAGCCGTCCAAGCTTCATCTTAAGGGGCACAAAGCGGCAGTTCTGTTCCAACATTAAGACTGCAGAGCCGGCATCCATCTTATCTGATGAATGTATGATTTCCTTGACCCGGCGAACCCAATGGGTCGTGGACTCACCCTCCTGCTGCTTACAGTTAGTCAAATCCACAATTGACATAGACTGTCTGCATGTATCTTTGAAGTTTTGGATGAAACGGGCTTTCAGCTCCGCCCAAGACCCAATGGAATTTGGTGGTAGCCCTTTCAACCAAGTACGGGCAGTCCCATCCAGCATCATGGTGAAGTACTTAGCCATGGCCACCTCACTGACCTCCAGGAGCTCCATGGCCATCTCGTAACTCTCGACCCAGGCTGCGGGCTGTAAGTCTGCTGTGTAGTTAGGCACCTTCCTAGGTCCTTTGAAGTCCTTGGGTAGACGTTCATTACGAATAGCTGGCACCAAACAAGGGACACCCCCAGTCCTGGTAGGGATACCCACATCGACAGAGGTCGTCGGATAGGCCGGGGGGTCTGGTAAGCCGTCAATTGAGGCACCTGCTCCGCCTCCTGGCGTGCCTTGTCCTGGTCTGCTGCGTAGAAGGCTCCGTTATGCGCCGGGCCATGGCCAGGGGGCGGGTCATGGCGCCGGACATTACTTGAGCCGGTTGCTGAGACCATGTGCCGGCTGTAACTCGGGCTCTGACCCGGACGAGGGGTCGAGTGGATCCTATCCCGGCTGTAGGAGTACGCTTCTTGCTGTGTCAGCGCCGTCTGCAGGAGTTCCCTGACCCGGCGAGTTTCGATGGCCGCCGGAGAGTCGCCGTCAACGGGGAGAGCCGCCAATCGTGCTGCCGCGGCCACCATGATCTCCAGCGGGTTGTCATAATGCCCCGGGGGTATTGGCACATACTGAGGCGGGGCAGGAGGTACCTGGGGAGGCCCCATCAACCGTGGCTGAACAAGGGGTACAGACCCGGGCGTGATGACCCCTGGCGGGTTGCTAGACCCTGCACCCGGCGTGTTGAAAAGATTGCGTGGATCATAGACCGGCGGGAGTCGAGACTGGGCCTTCTGATGCCTCCTCCTCATGACTACGTTGGCCGCGTTCTGATCCATCGTGAGCTGGAAGGACTGCGCCTGAATTAGCTGAGTCTGGGCATCGAGAGCCGCCCGCTCCGCAGCCAGCCTGATCCCTTCCGCTGCAAGATCCTCTTTAGCCTTTGTCAGATCTAACTTCAACTGCGCCACCTCTGCATCATGCTGGGCTTGGTCCGCCGGGTCGACCGCGGCGGTTAGCAGGGCCGTCAATTTGTCCGTGAGATCCATCAGTACCTGAGCCGGGGAAGGCACCGGGTTTCCCGATCCGGCAGCGGGGTTCTGGACAGGCTGCGCACCGGCCATAAAGACTCCAACCTGACTCAGCGGCTCAAAAGGGTCCGGAATACTGTCGCCATCGGAACAACCCATGAGCCTACCCTCTTGCAGTTGGTACAACGAGTTTGATTCATCAGTGGCCGACTCGCCGTCAGAGCCAGCGGCCGCCTCATCACCGGACCCGGATGGATCAGAGGGCCCTCCATGGATGCATCCCACAAAAGCGCGCCTTAAGGCAGGCCGGGCCCGGGCGGGTCGAGCGCGCTGAGCCGTTTCGACGAGGTCGGCGCAGAGGACCGGCTCGGGGCCCGGCTCACCGATCTTGCCAATGAAGACATGAATTCCGCCAAAGGGGACCCGGTATCCGTACTCAATTGAGCCGGCGTCGGGGCCCCAGCCTTCGTCGTCGATATAGAGCTTGCCGCGACGACTCTTGGTCATCCGGCCCATAGCGTATCCCTTGAGCCCTTCGAAGCTGCCCTTCAAGAACTCAAATCCACCGTGCGGCTGCCCCACGGTGGGCGCCAACTGTCGTGGAATTGTCACGGCAGATGTCCTCGAGCTAGGACTTAGTCGTGGAGCCATCGCAGCTAGGAAGCTTGAAGGGGTTATGTGGGACAAGGAACACGAGGGTTTATACTGGTTCGGCCCCTTACGGTGAAGGTAAAAGCCTACGTCCAGTTTGGGATGTATTATCTAGGGTTACGATCGCCAGGGAGCTAACAGCTTTTCCCGGCTCTCGATTAGATTGTTGTCGCCCTTAAACCGCCGCCGGGTCCTCCCTTTATATAGGGAGGCTGACGCCCAGCAGCCCTTAGAGCCCCGGCCGGCTCATAAGAGCGTCCGGCTCGGACTCTAAACAATACTTGCCTTACACTACAAGTCTACTATAACAATGATCGTAACTACAGGCTTTAAGCCATATCCGGGTCTCAGCCCATCTCTGGCCCATTATCTTGGAACTTGGCTCCGGGCTTCTGGCAATGACCCTACAAGTAACCCGGCCCTCCTGGTGGGTGACTCCAAGGTCTATATCCTCAACAGTCAGTAAGGGACTTTTGTCATATGCGTTTAGTAGAATACTGCCATGCCTTGTTTTACTATGTTAAGTTCCTGTAGCATGTTAAATTCGTGCTCTGTACCTTGCTACCTGATGCTGTTTTCTACCATGTCCAGTTTTTCACTAAGTCTGTGATCCTGTTATCTTTTGCACTTTTGCCATGCTTGTTTGAGCTTGATATGTTGTGATCTAGCCGTAGCTCAGTGTTCATCTTTTGTCAAGCATCTCCTATAGATTACTGCCATGTGCTTTTTTGCTATGTTAGGGTGCTGTAGCATTGTTGCTTGTTGCATTTTAAGTGCTATCATGCTGTTTCGCAGATTCGCGTCATTCTTGTTTTGCTTGCCATTTGCAAACCGTGCATCCGTTTCCGGTGATCTTTATATCGATTTCGACCGAAATCATCTTATCTTACCAGTGGCATGCTTGGTTTGCCAAGTTACTGCCTTGTTCATCATTTTCCTTCCGGAGCACGCATATGCATCGCATATCATATCTTGCATATCATACATGTTTTGCATCATGTTGCTTGTGCATTTCTCGTGTTTGATTGTGGTTCCGTTTGTTTGTGTTCTTGTCTTGGGTAGAGCCGGGAGACGAGTTCGTGAATGAGGAACCTGTTGAGTACGCTTACGAGGATCAAGCTTTCGACAACTCTGAGAACCTTGCAGGCAAGATGACCACCCCTCGAAATCACTTCTATCTTTGCTTTGCTAGTTGTTCGCTCTATTGCCATGTTGCGCTACCTATCACTTGCTGTATCATGTCTCCCATATTGTCATGTCAGCCCTAACCATCCTTTCCTAGCAAACCGTTGTTTGGCTAAGTTACCGCTTTTGCTCAGCCCTTCTTATAGCGTTGCTAGTTGCAGGTGAAGTTGAAGTTTGTTCCATGTCGGAACATGGATATGTTGGAATATCACAATATCTCTTATTTAATTCATGCATCTGTATATTTTGGTAAAGGGTGGAAGGCTCGGCCTTATGCCTGGTGTTTTGTTCCACTCTTGCCGCCCTAGTTACTGATATACCGGGATTATGTTCATTGAGTTTGCGTTCCTTACGCGGTCGGGTGATTTATGGGACCCCCTTGACAGTTCGCCTTGAATAAAACTCCTGCAGCAAGGCCCAACCTTCGTTTTACCATTTGCTGCCTAAGCCTTTTACCCCGGGTTTTCGCGAGCCCGAGGGTCATCTTTATTTAAACCCCCGGGCCAGTGTTCCTCTGAGTGCTGGTCCAAACTAGAGCCACTTGCAGCGCCACCTCGGGGAAACTCAAGGATTGGTTTTAGCTGTACGTAGTGTTCATCCGGTGTGCCCTGAGAACGAGATATGTGCAGCTCCTATCGGGATTTGTCGGCACATTCGGGCGGCTTTGCTGGTCATGTTTTACCATTGTCGAAATGTCTTGTAAACCGGGATTCCGAGACTGATCGGGTCTTTCCGGGAGAAGGTTTATCCTTCATTGACCGTGAGAGCTTATGATGGGCTAAGTTGGGACACCCCTGCAGGGTATTATCTTTTGAAAGCCGTGCCCGCGGTTATGAGGCAGATGGGAATTTGTTAATGTCCGGTTGTAGAGAACTTGTCACTTGACCCAGTTAAAATATATCAACTGCGTGCGTAGCCGTGATGGTCTCTTCTCGGCGGAGTCCGGGAAGTGAACACGGTTTGAGTTATGAATGACGTAAGTAGGAGTTCAGGATCACTTCTTAGTCATTGCTAGTTCACGACCGTTCCGTTGCTTCTCTTCTCGCTCTCATTTGCGCAAGTTAGCCACCATATATGCTTATTGCCGCTGCAGCTCCACCTCATTACACCATCCTTTCCTATAAGCTTATATAGTCTTGATCTCGCGGGTGTGAGATTGCTGAGTCCTCGTGACTCACAGATTCTACCAAAACAGTTGCAGGTGCCGACGAAGCCAGTGCAGATGATGGGATCGATCTCAAGTGGGAGTTCGATGAGGAACATGGTCGTTACTATGTGTCTTTTCCTGATGATCAGTAGTGGAGCCCAGTTGGGACGATCGGGGATCTAGCATTTGGGGTTATCTTATTTGCATCTGGATTTTGACCGTAGTCGGTCTATATGTGTTGAGGATATAGACCTTAGAGTCACCCGCCAGGACGGGCCGGATTACTCGTAGGGTCGTTGCCAGAAGCCCGGAGCCAAGTTTCAAGATAATGGGCCAGAGATGGGCTGAGACCCGGATATGGCTTAAAGCCCGTAGTTATCATCATTGTTATAGTAGACTTATAGTGTAAGGAAAGTATTGTTTAGAGTCCGAGCCGGATGCTCTTATGAGCCGGCCGGGACTCTAAGGGCTGCTGGGCGTCAGCCTCCCTATATAAAGGGAGGACCCGGCAGCGGCTTAAGGGCGAAAACAACCTCATCGAGAACCGGGCATAGCTGTTTAGCTCCCTGGCGATCGTAATCCTAATCAATAACACCTCGAACTGGACGTAAGCTTTTACCTTCACCGTAAGGGGCTGAACCAGTATAAACCCTCGTGTTCCTTGTCCCGCATAACCCCTTCAAGCTTCCTAGTTGCGATGGCTCCACGACTAAGTCCTAGCTTAAGGACATCTGCCGTGACAATTCCACGACAGTTGGCGCCCACCGTGGGGCTCGCGCACGGTGGATTTGAGTTCTTGAAGGGCAGCTTCGAAGGGATCAAGGGATACGCTGTAGGCCGGATGACCAAGAGTCGTCGCGGCAAGCTCTACATCGACGACAAGGACTGGGGCCCCGACGCCGGCTCAATTGAGTACGGGTACCGGGTCCCCTTTGGCGGAATTCATGTCTTCATTGGCAAGGTCGGAGAGCCGGGCCCCGAGCCGGATCTCAGCGCCGATCTCGTTGAAATGGCTCAGCGCGCACGACCCGCTCGGGCCCGGCCTGCCTTAAGGCGCGCTTTTGTGGGATGTATCCATGGAGGGCCCTCTGACCCTTCCGGGTCTCGTGATGAGGCGGCCGCCGGCTCTGACGACGAGTCGGCCACCGGTGAATCAAACTCGTTGTACCAACTCCAAGATAGCAGGCTCATGGGTTGTTCCGATGGCAACAGTACTCCGGACCTTTTTGAGCCGCCAAGTCAGGTTGGAGTTTTCATGGCCGGTGCGCAGCCTATTCAGAACCCCGCTGCTGGAACGGGAAACCCGGTGCCTTCTCCGACCCAGGTGCTGATGGATCTCACGGACAAGATGACGGCCCTGTTAACCGCCACGGTTGACCCGGCGGCTCAAGCCCAGCATGATGCGGAGGTGGCACAGTTGAAATTGGATCTGATAAAAGCTAAAGAGGATCTTGCAGCGGAAGGGATCAGGCTGGCTGCGGAGCGGGCGGCTCTCGACGCCCGGACTCAGCTGATTCAGGCGCAGTCCTTCCAACTCACGATGGATCAGAACGCGGCTAATGAGGTCATGAGAAGAAGGCATCAGAAGGCCCAGTCTCGACTCCCGCCGGTCTACGATCCACGCAATCTCTTCAACACACCGGGTGCAGGATCCAGTAACCCGCCAGGAGTCATTGCGCCCGGGTCTGGGCCCCTTATTCAGCCACGAATGATGGGGCCTCCCCAGGTGCCCCCTGCCCCGCCTCAGTATGTGCCAATACCCCCGGGTTATTATGATAACCCGCTAGAGAACATGGTGGCTGCAGCAGCGCGGCTGGCGGCTCTCCCCGTTGATGGCGATTCTCCGGCGGCCATCGAAACCCGCCGGGTCAGGGAACTCTTGCAGACGGCGCTAGCACAGCAAGAGGCGTACTCCTACAGCCGGGACAGGATCCACTCAACCCCTCATCCAGGCCAGAGCCCGAGTTACAGCCGGCACATGGTCTCAGCGACCGGCTCAAGTAATGTCCGACGCCACGACCCGCCCCCTGGTCATGGCCCGGCTCATAACGGAGCCTTCTATGCAACAACCCAAGCACAGCAAGAGGCGGAGCAGGCGCCTCAATTGACGGCTTACCAGACCCCCCCCCCCCGGCTTATCCGACGACGTCTGTTGATGTAGGAATTTCTACCAGGACCGGGGGAGTCCCTTGTTTGGTACCAGCCATCCGTAATGAACGTCTACCTAAGGACTTCAAGGGCCCTAGGAAGGTGCCTAACTATACAGCGGACTTACAGCCTGCAGCTTGGATTGAGAGTTATGAGATGGCTATGGAATTACTAGAGGTCAGCGAGGCGGCCATGGCCAAATATTTTACCATGATGTTAGATGGAACTGCCCGCACGTGGTTAAAAGGGCTACCACCGAACTCCATTACGTCCTGGGCTGAGCTGAAAGCCCGTTTCATTCAAAACTTCAAAGATACCTGCAGGCAATCTATGTCAATTGTGGATTTGACTAACTGTAAGCAGCAGGAGGGCGAGTCCACGACCCATTGGGTTCGCCGGGTCAAGGAGATCATACATTCATCAGATAAGATGGATGCCGGCTCTGCAGTCTTAATGTTGGAACAGAACTGTCGCTTTGTGCCCCTTAAGATGAAGCTTGGGCGGCTCAAGCGCGACTGCACCGATATGGGTACCCTAATGGCGGCTCTTGTCAAATACGCCGATTCGGATGGTACCAAGGATCCCCCTTCAGATGATGAAAGGGCAGGGAAGGGAAAGAAGAATGGCAACGGCAAGGCTCCCCAGTTTAACCCGGGGAACCAGGGAGGAGGCAAGCGTAAGGCCGATGGCAGCCTAGAGTTTGTAGCCAACACCAACTCTCAAGGTAATAACCAGCGACGCAAGGGGAGGCCCCCTCCCCGAGGCGGTGGGTCAGGACCTTCTCTGGAGCAGCTGTTGAACGAACCCTGTCCAAGACACGGCTCTAGAGAGAAGCCAGCGACTCATCTGTGGAAGGATTGTGCTATCATGAAGGCCTTTAAAAACTACAATGGTCCAGGCGGCGGCTCAGGCGCTGGCGGTTCAGGCGCCGGCGGCTTTCATGGCCCGGGCGGTGGTTCAAATTCCGGTCCTCAGAACGGCCAAAGGGGGCTTTAATCAACAGTCGGGTCAGGGTCATCAACAGCAGCAGGGGGGATATCAGACCAACCCGAAGCAGCTTAGCGGTGGACAGTATCACGTGTGCACCACTAGCTTGTGCAAACGAGACGAGAAGCTTCACAAGAGGGCTGTTAATGCTGTTGAGCCGGCAGTTCCACGCTATTTACGGTGGTCTGAGCAGCCCATAGTGTGG
>NC_057796.1:391905517-391921187 GCF_018294505.1 Triticum aestivum
CCCCCCCGGGTGGATAACCCGGGCCACCTGGCCTTAGTGGTGGCCCCTCAGGTGGGAGGTTATAAGTTCACAAAAGTACTCATGGATGGAGGCAGCAACATCAACATCCTCTATTATGAGACTTTCCGTCGTATGGGGTTGGTCGATAAGAACCTCAGCCAGTCAAATACTATCTTCCATGGTGTGGTACCTGGTAAGTCGGCTTATCCAGTCGGCAAGATCGAACTGGAAGTGGCTTTTGGTGATGAGAACAACTACAGGGTAGAGAAGTTGACCTTTGAGGTGGTCAAGATAAGAAGTCCAAACCACGCTATATTTGGACGGCCGGCTTACGCCAAGTTCATGGCACGACCGTGTTATGTGTATTTACAGCTCAAGATGCTGGGTCACAACGGGACTATTACGGTTCACGGCAGCCGGAAAGTGGCTCTGGAGTGTGAGGAAGGTGACGCGGCTTATGCAGAGTCCGTTTGTGCTACAGAAGAGTTGAAATTTTATAAGGACAATGTTGACCCAACAGATATGACCTCTCTGAAAAAACCAACCACAGAGAATGAACCAGCAATGAAATTTAAATCAGCTGATGAGACTAAGCTTGTTGATTTTGTTCCAGGTGACTCGTCTCAGCAGTTTAGCATCAGTGCAAATCTGGACTCGAAATAGGAAAGCGCGCTCATCGAGTTCATCCGTGAGAATAGGGACATCTTCGCGTGGAAACCTTCTGACATGCCAGGTGTCCCTAGAGAACTCGCTGAGCACACTCTCAATATTGGTCCAAAATTTAAGCCGGTCAGACAGTTCCTTCGACGGTTTAACGAAGAGAGGCGGAAAGCTATTGGTGAAGAAGTGGCCCGGCTCTTGGCAGCTGGGTTCATTGTTGAGGTTTTTCACCCGGAGTGGTTGGCCAACCCGGTGCTCGTACTCAAGAAGAACGGCACCTGGCGGATGTGTGTGGACTACACGGACTTGAACAAGGCGTGTCCGGCTGATCCTTTTGCTCTCCCCCGTATTGATCAAATCATTGATGCTACGGCAGGTTGTGCACGCTTAAGTTTCTTGGATGCCTATTCCGGGTATCATCAGATTAAGATGGCAGTTAAGGACCAGGAGAAGACGGCGTTCATCACTCCCTTTGGAGCCTTCTGCTATGTGTCTATGCCTTTTGGACTCAAGTGTGCACAGGCAACTTACCAACGTTGTGTGCAGAATTGTCTTCACAAACAGATCGGGCGCAATGTTCATGCTTACGTGGATGATATTGTGGTTAAATCCATCAAGGAGGAAACCCTGATAGATGACTTAAGGGAAACCTTCGATAATCTCCGGGTCTACAAAATGATGCTTAACCCAGCCAAGTGTATTTTTGTTGTTCCTGCAGGCAAACTATTGGGCTTCTTGGTTTCTGACAGAGGCATTGAGGCTAACCCGGAGAAGATCAAGGCTATCACCTCCCTGGCTAAGCCGGCTTGTATAAATGATGTTCAGCGTTTGGCGGGTCGCATCGCTGCTTTAAGCCGGTTTATAAGCCGTTTGGGTGAAAAGGCTATGCCCCTATATCAGTTGATGAAGAAAACTGACAACTTTGTCTGGAATGATGCAGCTAATACTGCTTTTGAGGATTTGAAAAAGCAACTGGCAGAACCCCCCGTCCTTGCTGCTCCGGTTGATAAGGAGCCCTTGTTACTATATGTAGCGGCAAATGAACGAGCCGTCAGCGTGGCTATTGTAGTGGAGCGCAAGGAGGCGGGTAAGGAGCATCCGGTTCAGCGGCCGGTTTATTATATCAGAGAGGTGCTCATTGAGTCCAAGCAGCGGTACCCGCATTGGCAGAAGCTCGTATACGGTGTGTTCATGGCAAGCCGGAAACTCAAGCATTATTTTCAGGGTCATCCCATCACTGTGGTCAGTTCTGCCCCCCTTGGTGATATTATCCAGAACAGAGAGGCTACAGGGAGAATTGCTAAGTGGGCTATAGAGCTTGGACCTCATGGCCTTTAATATGTGCCACGCACTGCTGTTAAATCACAGGCTTTGGTGGACTTCATAAATGATGGACGGAGTCTCAAGTGCCTGAACAAAAGCCGGATAACACTTATTGGACTATCCACTTCGACGGGTCCAGACAGTTGGAAGGCTCAGGGGCTGGTGTTGTATTGGCTTCTCCTAAAGGTGACAAGTTCCATTATGTGCTACGGTTGATGTTTCCTTGCACTAACAATGCGGCTGAATACGAAGCTTTGCTCCACGGTCTTCGGGTGGCTAAGGAGATGAGCTTAAGCCGGGTAAGATGCTTTGGGGACTCAGATTTGGTGGCTCAACAGGTGTCGGGCACCTGGGATTCTGAGGATCCTCTAATGGCGGCTTATCGCCGCGAGGTGGATGCCATTGCTGGGCACTTCCAGGGATACCAAGTGGAGCATATTGATCGCAGGAGGAACGAGGCGGCTGATGCGTTAAGCCGGCTAGGCTCTCAACGAAAGCCGATGCCGCCTAACACTTTCCTGGATGTCCTGTATAACCCTTCGGTCAAGTTGCCTACAGAGGAGGACTTGGCTATCCCTGACCCGGAGGCACGACTGGTGGCGACTCTTCATGTCATACCAGACTGGACAATGCCATATCTAGCTTATATAACCCGGGGAGAGTTGCCTGAGGATGAAACTCTGGCCCGGCAAGTAACCCGGCGGGCTAAGTCAATGGCTGTCATTGATGGCGAGTTGCATCATCGCAGTGTTTCAGGGGCGTTTCAGCGTTGTATCTCCCCTGAGGAAGTCAAGAGATCTTGCGCGAGATCCATGAAGGGGATTGTGGCCATCATGCCGGTTCAAAATCTCTTGTAGCCAAGGCTTTCCGTCATGGTTTTTATTGGCTGACGGCTCACGCTGATGCAGAGGACTTGGTCAGTAAATGTGATGGTTGCCAAAGGTTCTCACGACGGGCTCATGTGCCGGCTCAGGAGTTGAGGATGATCCCAATCACTTGGCCCTTTGCGGTCTGGGGGCTTGATATGGTTGGGCCTTTCAAACGGTCCAAGGATAAGAAGACCCACCTCTTGGTGGCAGTTGACAAATTCACAAAGTGGGTGGAGGCTGAGCCAGTTAGCAAGTGCGATGCAGCCACGGCGGTTCAATTTATGAAAAAGGTGATTTTCCGCTTCGGGTTTCCGCACAGTATCATAACTGACAATGGCACCAATTTATCCAAGGGCACTATGGAAGAATTTTGTCAACGGGAGCATATCCGCCTTGATGTTTCCTCAGTGGCTCACCCCCAATCCAATGGTCAAGCTGAGAGAGCTAACCAGGAGATTCTGAAGGGCATCAAACCCCGGCTTTTGGTCCCTTTGCAACGGACGTCGAGTTGTTGGGTGGAGGAGTTGCCTTCCGTCTTATGGAGCATCAACACTACTCCTAACAGGTCTACTGGCTTCACGCCTTTCTTCATGGTTTATGGCGCAGAAGCAGTCCTCCCCAGCGACATCTGTCACGATTCGCCCCGTGTGGCGGCTTATGTTGAGACGGATAATGAACAGGCGCGTCAAGATGCTCTGGACTTGTTGGATGAACAGCGTGATGTGGCGGCAGCCCGTTCAGCAATTTACCAACAAGACCTGCGCCGTTATCACAGCCGCCGGGTCAAGTCCCGGGTCTTCCAGGAAGGCGACCTTTTGCTCCGGCTCATCCAGGATCAAACAGATGCACACAAGTTATCCCCACCCTGGGAAGGGCCCTTTGTGGTCAGTAAGAACTTGCACAACGGGTCATATTACCTCATTGATATTCGGGAACATAAAGATTCGCGTAAGTCTGAGGAGGAGACCCGTCGGCCGTGGAACATAGCTCAGCTTCGGCCTTACTACACTTGAGTTATCGGCTCTCGTGGTGTACATATTTATCTCAGACATGTATATATTATGGTAAGCAATAAAGCGGGACCTCTGTCCTTTTTTCTCCTCCAAATATGTGTGTCATTTCTTACATACTAATTTGAAAGGAGGATCCGGCTTATGATCGTATTCGAGTCTATCCGTAAGCAGTAAAGTCACTTGGGGGCTTCCTGTTCAAACATGGGTCGTATTCGAACCAAAGAGAACATAGCTATCGATACCCATTTTGATTGGCAAAATGCCGAGCTCATTGGGAGGTTGCCTTTGGTCATATTTGAATCATAGTGTAACCCCTCTGAGAACCAACGTGGATCGTATTCGAATCAGCGTCGTTAAACAATTTTCAGAATCACTTGGGGGCTTCTTGTTCAAACATGGGTCGTATTCGAACCAAAGAGAGCATAGCTGTCGATACCCTTTTGATTGGCATCGCCACACCCACTGGGGGCTATATGATCGCATCCGAATCTTAGCTTAACCCCTTTGGACCGGGTTTCTGGTCGTATTCGAACCGGACGCCCCAAGTTTTTATACTTTATCGCAAGTCTACTCTGCTCATGTCAAAATAGGTACTGCCGGGTCTCTCTTGACCGGCTTATATTTGGTTTATCTTGTCAAGTTGAACATCACGGATGTCATCCAGAGAGCTAAATTCGAGTTCAGGTACCAACCAGGCTACCCGGGTTATTTAAACCAGAGGTATGCTTACGGGCTGTTAAGTGTGTTATCACGGCTATGTTCCGAGTATAGTTAACGACCAATCTTTTTTGGTTCGTGTTCCGGGTTATCCATTTCAAACACCTGATTCTCAGGGCAGTAAGCCGCCTTGAGACTTGTGATTTACCTTTCTATGCAGATGCTTGAAGGTACTTTTTAAAGGTTGAGAAGCACAAAGGATAATCATGACCCGGAGGAGCATCAAAAGAATGACTTCAAAGGGTTTCAGCATTCATTACGTGCACGATGGCACGGCAGAGATAAATTGTTGCACTTATTCTATTACAAAAATCTTTCAAAGTTTCAAGGGTGGAGCGTTGTTCGGTGAGCCGCTAGCCGTTTTATGACGCCTGCTGAGTCGAAGTCCCCGACTCATCTTCTGCTCCGGTTGATCCCAAGACCTCGAAGGTTGACGACTTCCAGTTGATGCCGCTGAGAGCTTCGAACTGAGCTTCTTCGTCAATTAACCCGGCCGGGTCAATCTCGGGGGCGAAGGTGTGTTGGCGAGCCGGAGGAATCAGACTAAGAGCTTCATAGCGAGGGGTTGGAATCCTCTGATTCTCCGCGTTGTACCCCGGCTGGTACTTGGTTAAGTCGGTGTCGTTCCCGATGATGGTGGCCATCGGGCGTACAACCTTCACACATGTCGCAAAGTCCTTCTGGTCGAAGGTGGAGCCGTCTTCCTTCAGGCTGGGGTAACCCAGGGCGATGTCTGCCGGGTCTAGCTCCGGCAGGAAGGCTTTGGCCTGGCTCAGCGCGGCAATTGCTCCGGATCTTGCGGAGGCTCGGCGTAGCTCTTGGATCCGCTGTGGCAGAACTGCGAGCCGGCGCAGCACTTCAGCCAGATGGGTTGGCACCTCATTGGATAGGGCCACCACAGCTAAGGCGCGCTGTGACCCGGTGTAGAGTTGTTCCACCAGGGTGTACACGGCCTTTAGCTTGGTGACCACGCTCTGGTTGAGGTTGGCACTCCTTGGACCTGTTTAATAAAGGTCAGATAAGCCGGTGACAAGGATGAATCATAACATGTGCAGACTTGATGAAAGCCGGTGAGGCGACTTACCGAAGATAGCAGCCACCATTTGGGAAACCTGGTGCTTTAGGCCGGAGAGCTCAGCGGTCTTCTCAATGAGGGCCTTCTCCGCCTGTTCTGCCCGGGTCACCAGTGTGGCTTTCTCCTCAGCCCAGACCTTCCGCTCAGCGTCGAATTCAGTCTTCAATTTCTCCTGAGCGGCGATGCTGGAGACAAACTTGGCGTTCGCCTTCCGGGTCTCCATCTCTTGAGTCTTTAACCGGCTCTTGAGATCCGCAAGGTCCGACTCAAATTTCTTGCCAGTAGCCTGCATATATTTCCGGGTTATTAAACAGTCATTATATAAGTCCCAAGCACTTTCCAAGCAAAGACACTTGGCACTTGGGGGCTAATGCATATTGAACGTATCTATCTACGTACTGCCGGTTCAATTAAGTAAGCCGGACTCTAAGTCTACAACATATTCAAGTATAAGTCATAGACTTGGGGGCTAGCATGACAAGGATCACTATGCTGAAAGTAAGAAGACAGCAGAAGGTTACCTCAGACTTTTGTTGGATCTGGTTGACCATGGCGATCTCGGCGTCCCGGCTCTTGTGAACCTGGCTGATGTAGCCAGAAACGAGCTCTCCAATGCTCAAATCGGTGTAGCCCGAGAGATCCAGATTCACCCGGTGGGGTTGCAGCAACCCCCCCTTCGCGGAGCATTTGGCCAGTGCGGTCGGCCTCCCCGGCTCAACATACTCCGTCCGGGTAATTACCACGTCCGGGTCGTTAGCCGGTGGGGTTGAGCCGGAGGCCTCCGGATTAGCTGACGCTTCGGTCGTTGTCTTGGTGGTCGGGGCAGGGGCTTCAGGCGCCGTGTCCATGAGAATGGTGGCTTCGGAGGCGGCTGGCGGCTCTTGAGCCGTCGTCTCCGGCTCCGGCAAGTCTGGCACTCCGGCTGACCTAGTCTTCTTTGCTCTTTTGGTGAGCTTTGCCTGGGCACTGAAAAGACAGAAGTGTTAGGCATACAAAGAGTAAATACAGACAGATAATGTAAGGTGATTGTTATTACCCGGGTGCAGTTTTGAAGGCCGGCAGACTTGACTGCATGGAGTCACCCGAAGAGGGGGAGGTCTCCTGATAATTGGAATCAGAAGAGTTGAGTGGCTGACGGATGACACCCGCCAATGGATGAAAAGGATACAGGTGAGAAAAAACCTCGGTACGACGCTTCCTTGTTGCGTCGGGTAACCCGGTGGAGAGTTCGGTGTCCTTGCGGGCCCGGGTGTGACGCCGGCTTTCATGAACCTGTTGCTTCAAAAGAAATTGAGGGTCTTGATGAGCTAATGGATGAGAAAAGCTTACTTTCCGGGTTACTCTTCGGACTTTCAGCTGTGGCAAAGGCTCCGAGTCGGAGGAAAGTGATGTTACCTCTTCAATCACCGGGTTACTGGCGCCGGTGTCGTCCTGTCAGTAAGTAAAATATTGATAAGACGGACAGCAGTAAACGACAAATATGACAAGAGTTTAAAAGGGTTAAGGGTTACCTCTGACTCGGAGCTGTCGCTTAACTGCAGCAACTCCGAAGCAGTGGGTCTGCTTCCCTTTTTGCGAGGGGCGGTTTTCTTGGCAGCTTTCTTCGCCTTCCTCGCCTTCTTGGCCGCCTCATGGTCGTACTTGACCCGCCAGAATTTGTCATCAGCCTGAGAAATACAGTAATGAACTCTTAAAAAGTTTCAGAGTGAGGTGACAGGTAAAAAAATGGAAAGGTTAAAGTCAGCGGCTTACCGCTGGGGCTGGATTGGTCTTGCAGAACGGGGCTAGCCCGGTTCTTCCACAGTCTACCAGGCTCTCGTTTAGTAGAGCCTTGGTCTCTTCTTCGGCAACGTCTTCTGGAAGATCATTGCGACTGTGCCTCTGCGGGTCATCCTTTCGCCCGGTGTACTCACACATTAAGCCGGGGCGGCGGCTCAATGGGATCACCCGCCATGAGATCCAGACCACCTAGCAGGGCCTTGATCTTGTTGATTGTTGGAAGCAGGGGCTGGCGTTCTGCGGCAGTCAGTTTGTCGGATAATGGATGAGTCGGCTCCAGGCGCGTTGGGCGAAAGCCGGGCAGCGGGCTCTCATCAGCCGGGGACGTGTCTTGGCAGTAGAACCAAGTCATATTCCAGTCCTTGGGGTGACTTGGCGGTTCTGCGTAAGGGAATAGACAGTCCCTGCGCCGTTGGATGGAGATGCCGCCTAACTCTAGACTTGGACCGTTTGCGCACTCATTTTGGCGGTTCAAATAAAACAGCTCTCTGAAGAGCAGCAGACTCGGCTCTTCTCCAAGATATACTTCACAAAAAACTTGGAAGTTGCAGATGTTGGATATGGAATTGGGTCCTATATCCTGAGGCCGATGGTCAAAGAAGTTGAGCACGTCCCGGAAGAATTTTGAGCCGGGGGTGCGAAGCCCCGGTTCATATGGTCTGCAAAGATCACTACCTCCCCGTCCCTCAGCTGTGGTCTTTCTTCTGACAGGTCAGGGGCACGGTAGGACATCACTTCCTTCTTGGGCAGATATCCAGACTTAACAAAGTTGGCTAGGGTTTCATCAGTGACGTTGGATCTCATCCAGTTGCAAGTGATGGGAGCCTTGGGAGGCATGGTGACTGTTGGTGGTCTATGAGGAAGAGAAAAGTGTCCGGGTTAATTATAAGCCGGGGATTATCATTCAAACTACAGTGATGGCTTATGAAGGGAACTAATGATATATATTGATACGGTGATTTATCTAAGCCGTCGGAGTTTTCAGGATAAGTTGGTCATCTACGGCTTACTGCAGTTAAGTCGGAGGATTCTACGGAGCATGGTTCTCTTTAAACCGGAAAGTTCTACGGCGCGTGTTTTCTTTAAGTCGGAAGCATAAGCCGCCAAGATTCAAGGGTTGCAGTTTTTACTAAGTGTGGTAAAACGGATTTCACATATTGCAGTAACTTTTTCGGATCAAAATGGTCGGGCGAGGTGAAAATTTTCTAGACCTAAAAAAACAGAGGCAGAAGAAGTTCTTGAGGTTGAACACAGTTCTTATGCGGTAAAAAGAGGGTTTCTTATAGATGAAATGGGTCTCAAACCTCTACCGCAGTGGTTCTACGTGAGGTTAAAGATCAACTAACTACAGTGGCAACAAGAACTACCGAGTCTGTGGGCAATGGTGATGAACACGAAGAACTGAAAGAACCCTACCACAGATCTGTTCTAGCAAGGCAGAGGAGACTCACCGAAGTTGGAAGGAGCGGAGGTCGCCGCCGTGAGTCTGGTCCGAATCAGGGTGATGCAGCGGCCGGGTTGATGAAGACCAGGGGCGCGACGGCGGCGGCAGTGGCAGAGCTCGAGCAGAGGAGCGATGGCGCGAGGAGGAAAAGGGAGAGTGTGAGAAGAAAGTGCTGGACCGGCCTATTTATAAAGCAGAGTCATAAGTGGGCGCGGGATTCAAGGAGGCCACGGCGTGGTTATCTCCCCCTCACGGCGCCTCGATTCTCGGAATGACAGTAAAAGCAAAGATCCGTTGCGGATCTGGCGGAGTAAAAACGGACTTAATGGAGGATGACGTCACGGCGGATTATCCGGAGTCCAGAGGATGACGTCACTCCGGGTTATGACCTTCACATGAATGGTAAGCCGGATATTTTTTCTGTCTGCAGAGCTGAAGATTGACACGAGCCGGCTCAAATCAATCTGGGGCCTAATGTTGAGGATATAGACCTTAGAGTCACCCGCCAGGAGGGGCCGGGTTACTCGTAGGGTCGTTGCCAGAAGCCCGGAGCCAAGTTTCAAGATAATGGGCCAGAGATGGGCTGAGACCCGGATATGGCTTAAAGCCCGTAGTTATCATCATTGTTATAGTAGACTTATAGTGTAAGGAAAGTATTGTTTAGAGTCCGAGCCGGACGCTCTTATGAGACGGCCGGGACTCTAAGGGCTGCTGGGCGTCAGCCTCCCTATATAAAGGGAGGACCCGGCAGCGGCTTAAGGGCGAAAACAACCTCATCGAGAACCGGGCATAGCTGTTTAGCTCCCTGGCGATCGTAATCCTAATCAATAACACCTCGAACTGGACGTAAGCTTTTACCTTCACCGTAAGGGGCTGAACCAGTATAAACCCTCGTGTTCCTTGTCCCGCATAACCCCTTCAAGCTTCCTAGTTGCGATGGCTCCACGACTAAGTCCTAGCTTAAGGACATCTGCCGTGACAATTCCACGACAATATGTGTGTATTTTGGATGATGTATGAATTATATTCATGTATTGTGTGAAGTGGTGATTGTAAGCCAACTCTTTATCCCATTCTTGTTCATTACATGGGATTGTGTGAAGATGACCCTTCTTGCGACAAAACCACTATGCGGTTATGCCTCTAAGTCGTGCCTTGACACGTGGGAGATATAGCCGCATCGTGGGCGTTATAGCGGCGCCCCCCCTTCCTTCCTCCCCTCCACCTTTTCCCCCTTCCTCTCCTAGTCCAACATGGAAAAGGGGGGGAGTCCTACTCCCGGTAGGAGTGGGACTCCTCCTGGCGCGCCTCTCCTCCTTGGCCGGCGGCCTCCCCCTTGCTCCTTTATATACGGGGGCAAGGGGGCACTTCTAGACACACAATTGATCATTTATCTCTTAGCTGTGTGCGGTGCCCCCTCCACCATATTACACCTCGATAATATCATAGCGGTGCTTAGGCGAAGCCCTGCGTCGGTAGAACATCAACATTGTCACCACGCCGTCGTGCTGACGAAACTCTCCCTCAACACTCGGCTGGATTGGAGTTCGAGGGACGTCATCGAGCTGAACGTGTGCTGAACTCGGAGGTGCCGTGCGTTCGGTACATGATCGGTCGGATCGTGAAGACGTACGACTACATCAACCGCGTTGTGTTAAACGCTTCCGCTATCGGTCTACGAGGGTTCCTGGACAACACTCTCCCCTCTTGTTGCTATGCATCACCATGATCTTGCGTGTGCGTAGGAAATTTTTTGAAATTACTACGTTCCCCAACAGTGGCATCCGAGCCAGGTTTTATGCGTTGATGTTATGCACGAGTAGAACACAAGTGAGTTGTGGGCGATATAAGTCATACTGCTTACCAGCACGTCATACTTTGGTTCGGCGGTATTGTGAGATGAAGCGGCCCGGACCGACATTACGCGTACGCTTACGCGAGACTGGTTTCACCGTTGCGAGCACTCGTTGCTTAAAGGTGACTGGCGGGTGTCTGTCTCTCTCACTTTAGTTGAACCGAGTGTGGCTACGCCCGGTCCTTGCGAAGGTTAAAACAGCACCAACTTGACAAACTATCGTTGTGGTTTTGATGCGTAGGTAAGAACGGTTCTTGCTAAGCCCGTAGCAGCCACGTAAAACTTGCAACAACAAAGTAGAGGATGTCTAATTTGTTTTTGCAGGGCATGTTGTGATGTGATATGGTCAAGACATGATGCTATATTTTATTGTATGAGATGATCATGTTTTGTAACCAAGTTATCGGCAACTCGCAGGAGCCATATGGTTGTCGCTTTATTGTATGCAATGCAATCGCCATGTAATTGTTTTACTTTATCACTAAGCGGAAGCGATAGTCGTAAAAGCAATAGTTGGCGAGAGGACAACGATGCTACGATGGAGATCAAGGTGTCGCGCCGGTGACGATGGTGATCATGACGGTGCTTCGGAGATGGAGATCACAAGCACAAGATGATGATGGCCATATCATATCACTTATATTGATTGCATGTGATGTTTATCTTTTATGCATCTTATCTTGCTTTGATTGACGGTAGCATTATAAGATGATCTCTCACTAAAATTTCAAGATAAAAGTGTGCTCCCTGAGTATGCACCGTTGCGAAAGTTCTTCGCGCTGAGACACCACGTGATGATCGGGTGTGATAGGCTCTACGTTCAAATACAACGGGTGCAAAACAGTTGCACACGCGGAATACTCAGGTTAAACTTGACGAGCCTAGCATATGCAGATATGGCCTCGGAACACTGAGACCGAAAGGTCGAGCGTGAATCATATAGTAGATATGATCAACATAGTGATGTTCACCATTGAAAACTACTCCATTTCACGTGATGATCGGTTATGGTTTAGTTGATTTGGATCACGTAATCACTTAGATGATTAGAGGGATGTCTATCTAAGTGGGAGTTCTTAAGTAATATGATTAATAGAACTTAAATTTATCATGAACTTAGTACCTGATAGTATCTTGCTTGTCTATGTTAATTGTAGATAGGTGGCCCGTGCTGTTGTTCCGTTGAATTTTAATCCGTTCCTTGAGAAAGCAAAGTTGAAAGATGATGGTAGCAATTACATGGACTGGGTCCGTAACTTGAGGATTATCCTCATTGCTGCACAGAAGAATTACATCCTGGAAGCACCGCTGGGTGCCAGGCCTGCTGCAAGAGCAACACCAGAAGTTATGAACGTCTTGTAGAGCAAAGCTGATGACTACTCGATAGTTCAGTGTGCCATGCTTTACGGCTTAGAACCGGGTCTTCAACGACGTTTTGAACATCATGGAGCATATGAGATGTTCCAGGAGTTGAAGTTAATATTTCAAGCAAATGCCCGGATTGAGAGATATGAAGTCTCCAATATGTTCTACAGCTGCAAGATGGAAGAGAATAGTTCTGTCAGTGAGCATATACTCAAAATGTCTGGGTATAATAATCACTTGATTCAACTGGGAGTTAATCTTCCGGATGATAGCGTCATTGACAGAATTCTTCAATCACTGCCACCAAGCTACAAGAGCTTCGTGATGAACTATAACATGCAAGGGATGAATAAGACAATTCCCAAGCTCTTCGCCAAGCTAAGGGCAGCGGAGGTAGAAATCAAAAAGGAGCATCAAGTGTTGATGTTTATATGTTTTGATGTACCGAAGGTTATTCAGAGTCCCGGATGTGATCACGGACATGACGAGGAGTCTCGAAATGGTCGAGACATAAAGATTGATATATTGGAAGCCTATGTTTGGACATCGGAAGTGTTCCGGGTGAAATCGGGATTTTTCCGGAGTACCGGGAGGTTACCGGAACCCCCCGGTAACTTAATGGGCCTTAGTGGGCCTAGGTGGAAGAGAGGAGAGGAGGCTAGGGCAGGGCCGCGCGCCTCTCCCCCCCAGTCCGAATAGGACAAGGAGAGAGGGGGCGGCGCCCCCCTTCCTTCCTCCCCTCCACCTTTTCCCCCTTCCTCTCCTAGTCCAACATGGAAAAGGGGGGGAGTCCCCCTGGCGCGCCTCTCCTCCTTGGCCGGTGGCCTCCCCCTTGCTCCTTTATATACGGGGGCAAGGGGGCACCTCTAGACACACAATTGATCATTGATCTCTTAGCCGTGTGCGGTGCCCCCCTCCACCATATTACACCTCGATAATATCGTAGCGGTGCTTAGGCGAAGCCCTGCGCGGTAGAACATCAACATTTTCACCACGCCATTGTGCTGACGAAACTCTCCCTCAACACTCGGCTGGATCGGAGTTCGAGGGACGTCATCGAGCTGAACGTGTGCTGAACTCGGAGGTGCCGTGCGTTCGGTACTTGATCGGTCGGATCGTGAAGACGAACGACTACATCAACCGCGTTGTGTTAAACGCTTCCGCTATCGGTCTATGAGGGTACGTGGACAACACTCTCCCTTCTCGTTGCTATGCATCACCATGATCTTGCGTGTGCGTAGGAAATTTTTTGAAATTACTGCGTTCCCCAACAGTGGGCCCAACGGGCATCTGGCCCGCATGTCAGTGACACACCAATTGCACTTACAGTTAAGTCCGGTGAATGCGGCATTGACATTCTGGAGAGACGGTGACCGTTTCAGGCGGGAAGCGCGCGCTAGCGATGGAAGGGGTTTCTGTGTGCAGTGGCACTAAGATCGATCACTCACGATAGTACATACTCCGTACCATACTACCATAGTACCCTCTCTAGCTTAGGCTGTTTTATAGATTGTCGTTGTGATGGACGATATACATGAGCAAGGCGGTCCGAGTATGACCGTTGGTGTTGACCCAGGTGAATACATGCTCGGCGTTCGCGTAGGCCTCCATCAAACGTCTAAACAGTAATGTCAGGCACTGCTGGGGCGCGCAGGTGATGGGCTCGCCGTTTGCGTTGCGCGATGAGCAGGACTTTGATTTAGAGGGCGACGTGCAAGCATTAGCATGCTCTGACAGCGTGAGCGTGAGTGTCTGACGCGAAGTATTTCATTTTCATTTGGCTGACGAGGGTGCGTTGCAGCGATGAGTGTGTGGTTTGATTCCCCACATACGCATAATTTTGGTTTTTACAGTATTTCTTTCTCCATTGACAGGTAGGCCCGCGTAGATAGATAAAGAACACGAGCTGATGAGGCGCATGCGGACTGTTTGACTGGTCAACCAGACAAATACAGAGCTATACGCTGAGCCAGTGACCGTATAATCACCATATCTCGTATACAATGATCAAAGTGAGCTATCAAGACAAGTTCGATGACCGCCAATGCATTTTACTCGGTAATAAATGACCAGGATTGAAGGGGAATCCAAATTTGATTCGTCTTCTGCCCTTGAGCTCTTGACAAACCAATGCACTATACGGTTGTCCAGCCACTCCACCCCAGAGCTCTCACCAAGCGTCGTTCATGCCACCGCGCCGCACACTAACCGGTAAGGCATCGATGGCATCCCGCCGTGCCGAGTTCCTCGCCGCCCATGACCGCACACAAAATGGTAGGGAAGCGATGGCATCCCGCCGTGCCGAGTTCATCGCCGCTTGCGACCTCACAACTATGTGGGAGGAATTTGAAGATGCCAAGGCCGAATGGGCGGTAGAGCAAGAGGCGGCCAAAGCCGCACAGAGGGAGCGGAAAAGTCAGAAAGCACCCAAGAAAAGAGAGGCCCGCCACCGCAAGAAAGAAAAGGACGCACGCGCTACTGCGGAGAGGTCGGCGGAGATCCAAGCACGGTGGGGTGTCGCCGACAAAGCCGGGAAGGAGAACGACGGCGTCTGGCCAGCATGTGAGAAGTAGTAGTACTAGTAGTTAGTGTGTGTGTCTGTGTCTGAGTACGAGCATGTACCAATACTACTAGTTACTACTGTAGTTTTTAGGGAAAATTACCAGTACATTAGCCTAGACTAAATGGAAAAAATCCTATCCTAAGCATCAAATGGCATCTCTTTCTCTATAGGAATTGAGATGCATGTCATCTCACTTCCTATGATTTTCATATTCCTATCCTATGAACGAAAGGAGGCCTCTGTTGGAGTAACTACTGTAGCTAGCAGTACTGCTGGTACAGTAGTTTTCTTCAAGAAGCGGAATTCAACGAAGTCATGATGGTTCCTTCGTCCGAGCAACTTCAAAGTGGGAAGTGGGCCTGTGATTTGACGGCTCATTAGTTGTAACATCCCAAATTTTCAATTTGGTATGTTATACATAGATCATCATTGCATATCATGTTTTATTGCATTTTGACAAATCCTCGATAAATCCTAAGCAACTCAAGGACCCTCGGAGAGAGTTGGGGATTTTCTCGAATTTTCATATTTGATTTTCATCAAATAATAAGACGAGGATTGTGGTTTTAATTATTTTCTCTCCGGAAAAATATTTCATTTTAAAATAAACGGGAGGAGAAGATATGACTTCTCCAAAACAATTGAAATACTGGAGGAAAAATGTTAAAATCATTATTTGGAATTTATTTGGATTTTATTTGCAATTTTTATTGCATTAAAAATATTGCATGTTTTCAAAAAAAACTTTATTTTTATTTAAAAAAATGTTCACCCTATTCTAGATTTTCTAACTAGACGGGGAAAATTTATTTCATATTTTTGCGATTTTTATTAATTTTTCTATGTATTATTCTCCGCGGAAGTTATTTAAAAAAATGCCGCGCGCCGACTGGGCCAAAGGCCCAGCCGACGGCCCAACCCCCGCGCCCGTCTCCTTCCTGGTGACCGAACGCGCCACGGGACCGCCGCCCGAGTCCGGCCGCCGTACGCCGCCGCCGGTGCCCCCT
>NC_057796.1:391921598-392007129 GCF_018294505.1 Triticum aestivum
CCGCCGTGTTCGTCGCCGGGAGCCGCCGCCCCTTGCCTCGCCCGAGCCCCGCACCCCACCGCCCGAGCCCGGAGCCCCGCCGGAGCCCTCGCCGGAGCCCCGGCGAGGTACTGCCGCTGCCCGATGCCGTTGACCTTTGCCGGTTTTCGTTTTAAAAAAAACCCTTCGTTTAAAAAAAAACCCTAGATCGGTTTTTTTTCGGTTTTATTATTTTGCGAGCGTTCACCGAACCGTTCGTTCTAACGAACGCGTTCGTCGGTTTTCTCTGATTAACGAACGTCCGTTATTTAACCATTCGACCATTTTTCTTTTCGTCGGATTTTCTCGTTATTTTCTCAGATTCGATTTCTGATCGAATCTTCAATTCTGTTTAACTTCTCGCTCGTTTATCGTAATCAGGCGATTCAAGCGCCTAGAGTTTCGTCTCGAAATTCTCTTTCCGTTTAACCTACTCAAACAACTTTTTGCTACAGTAAAATTTGACCTAGATCCAGATTAGCAAACGAAGTTTCTTTCTTTCGCCGTTTGACTTTCGTTGCTTCTTTCGAGTTGAATCTTTTTGCAAACCGGAGTTCTTAAGGTGAACTTTATGGTTGGATCTTTCATTCGAGTTTTACCTGTGCATTAGATGAGTACTGAGTGTATGCTTGTTTGTTTGCGATGTACCCGGAGTGTGCCGCTTGTTACTTCGACTCGTTAGGTTTTGCGGATCATCAGCAAGGCAAGTAACACTTTGATCATATACCTTGCATACCCAGTTTTATTGCATTAGATCTGTTTTCCTCAAACACTTGCATGATTAGGATCTAATTAAATTGTGGGAATTGGGAAGTAGTTGAGGTAGTACCTATTACCTGTTTTACTTTAACAAACCCTTGGGAGTTACTTCTACGTTGCTATATATTGCCATGCTATACTCGTAGACGTGGATTGGGTTTGGGTGATATCCATGACAGATGTGAGATGTTTATTAATGGTACAACTTAAGGTGGCAACTAAAACTCACATCTGGGTGGATTGAGGCACCTGGAGAATCCAGTGTTGTCTGTATGTATAAGGTCCGCCACCCAGGCTCAAAGGGATCATAAGATTATTCATGCTAGAAACTTCCGTGTGCAGCCGCAAGCTATTATGGGCTCTAGCATAGCTGAGTAGGTTACAGGATCTCTTGAGGAGGTGGACTAGCAGATGTAGGGGAAAGTAGGTGTACCGGTCCATCCAGAGTAAAGAGTGATTGTTTCTGAAAGACTGTGTCTCGGTCATCCGTTTCTCAGACATCATGCAGTGCGAGAATCAAGCGGAGGCGATCGAGTCTTGTGGGGAAAAGTGCACAAACCTCTGCAGAGTGTACAAACTAATCATGGTTAGCCGTGTCCCCGGTTATGGACAACTTGAGTATCTAGTACCTGGATTATCATTTGAATCTCATCACCGTGATACTTATAATTAATTTTGTTGGGTTAATGATGATACTTAATTGGGATTGAGTTGGAGGTACCTTCTCAATGTTTCAACCACCATGATAGTTAAATAAAATTTATTCCTTTTGAAGTAGGATAAAATTGGCTTTTCGCAAAAACTGTAACCATAGAGCTTTCCACCAGCCATATATGCATATAGTATAGCATTATTATTGTTCATTGCTCTCTATGTGTTACTTTGCCAGCATATTCTATGTGCTGACCCGTTTTTGGGCTGCAACGTTTCATGTTGCAGACTTTTCAGACGACGAGTAAGGTGCCTTAGGTCGTGGTCTTATACTCAGTGATGCCGCTAGAGTGATGGACTCACTTATCTTCCAAGTCTTCCGCTGTTATCATTGTTAGATGGCCTTAAGCCATGTTTATTATACTTAAACTCTTCGGAGTTATTCGATGTAATAAGTGTGTGATGGCTACTCTGTTATAAATCCTCCATTTGTACCGTGCGTGTCAGCATTACTGATCCAGGGATGACACTGGTGCACAGCAGCACAGGCCATTTGAGGTCTGGTCGCTACAAAGTTGGTATCAGAGCACACGCTAACTATAGGACACGACCACTAAGCTTAAGCCCTAGAAAGCTTCTCTCTTCTCATTTCTGACCCCTCTCCACTTTCTACTCTTTTAGGAATGGCGAATGCAAGGAGCAAGTTCATGCAACCAGATGAAGACACGCCGTTTGGTCGACACTTGAAGGAAGTCACCAAGTACTTGAACATAGGAATACCAAGCATCACCGGAACCTACAACGCCACATTACCTGAAGAGGAGAGCTGGAAGATTCAAGTTATCATTCCAGGAAGGACGTTTGTGCCAATTACGGAACCCATGAGATTGGTTTTCGAAGCACCAACTTGGAGTTTAGGGAAGAGCATGGCCGCACACATCGCCATGGGACGCATTGGAGAAGTCTATCACTAGGAACTTAAGGATACAATTTACCAAATTTGTGGACGTCGAGACGTGCAATGGGAGATGATCAAGACCAAGAAGGATGGATCAATTGCAGCTTTCATCCAGGAGCAGAACCAACATATTCGTCGCCAGGAGAACCAGATGTGCACGGACAAGGAAGAACTGAAGAAGGCATTAACGAAGATCAAGGAGCTCCAAGAAGAACTCAAGGCTACATGCGAAGATTACTTGGAGGAAATCAACGCACTAGTAGGGAAGATTGACGACCTGGAGAATAAGATTGGAGCATTCGTGGGAAATCCAGTGCCAAAAGCAGAAGTCGACGAATGCACTTGTCCGGATAACTACATCATTATCGACGACACCGACTTGGAACCAAGTGAAGACGAATGGATTGATGAAGCTGGAGCAGACATCATGGAGTCTTCAACGGATCAGAATTTCTAGTAGACCACCATATCAGTAGTAGCTTTCCCCCATTTAATAGTATAGTTCAAGCACTTTGTAACGCTAGTTAGATCAATTGTTTTGATTGGATTGATTGAGTGATATTGATTGAATTTGTCTCATGAGCATATGGGTAGTGTTTTCTCTCTAGACCTCATTCTATTCTTAACTCTCATCTTTTCTAAACCTATCAGATGCCTCCGAGACGCGACACCAGATTTGTTTTTCCGCCATTTGTACTGTGCATGTCAGCATTACTGATCCAGGGATGACACTGGTGCACAGCAGCACAGGCCATTTGAGGTCTGGTCGCTACATTAGTCATTGTTACTGCGGCGCGACGACCTAGGTGACTCTCCCTTGGAGTTCTGCGTGCATGGCAAGTGGACCAGGATGGTCGACGTCCCACATGTTTGCGAACGGAAGTATTCTTTCCGATATCGAGGAGCAAGGAAACCGCGTGGTATAGAATCACTGCTGATTGGTTCGCAAAAAAATAGTATCACTACCGATTTATAATTATTTTTTATTTCTGATGAATGCTAGCATTTCAACTCTTACGACGAAGGGTGCCAAACACGGCACGTGCTGGATGTCCCACACGTCAGCGAAAGGAGTGGGACATGAACAGCGTGGTAGAGCCCAGCGTAAAAAAAACAGCGTGGTAGAGCGTCTCCACTTCTTCCACTTCTGGGTCAGAGACCACACGTAGTAGTACTTAGTGGTATGAATGATACAAAGTGCGACCTGGAGAGAAAGACACGTCTAGTTGGAAGGTCTCGGGGCATACACGTAAACAAATATAAAAGTTAATATGTGCCTCCAACTAATATTGTAGTAGTAGAGTACTTAGGCACGTACTCCATAACATCACCGTGCATGGTACGTACAACATTTAGTGGTAGTACATAGTAAGAGGCAAATGCCGCCCAAGAGTTCCCTTCTCGACCTACTTTTGGGTGTTTGGTAGACTGTATGGAGGGTGCATGAGTCCACACTAGTTTAGCACAAATACACTAGAAGCATGCATGAAGATGGGTGTTGAGTTGAGCATGCATGAAGAGGGAACAACTATGCTGAGACGAGAACGCAACCAAACACACCCTAAATGCCAGGCATGTTCATACCATTTGTGCCTTTCTACTTCACTTACTGCGCTACATTACTCAGGTTCGTACGTCCACTCCTGGGTACATGTCCGTCTCGTAGTTCCAGTCCCACATGTTCTTCATATAGATGGAACGATCCTTGCATAACACGTGCACCTTGATGCAAGATGTCTCGCGTGTTGGCAAAAGGATGAACAAAGCTCACTAAAAAAATAGAGTGGAAGAACATAGATTCCGGACGACCGAGAAGGAGCAAGGAACCTCGTGGTGGAGCGTCTGCACTCATAATATTTAATATTATTCAGCGATATAAAATTAACCAATCATCTCCACAGTGGACTGGAAGAGTACGAAACACGGCAGCCCAGTGTAGTTACATCATACTAATACATGGCTAACCCACGCTATCACCATATTTCTTGGCTTCCGTGCGACACCTATCTCTAGTAATCCAGCAACCTGTATCGCTTCTCCCTCCTCGTCTCTATCAAAGTGCGGTGGGCTGGCGTTTCTGCCATCTATTGAGGTCGGTTAACTATCACATGTTAGCGACATGCCAAGAGCATTCTAAAAAAAATTCCTTTCACGTTCCGTTTTCAAAAAGAAAAAAATCCTTTCACGTACGAATTTGCCTGTATGCTTTGAGCGACTTGCATGTCCTATACAGCTCCTGTTTGATACTCTAACATAGCTAGAGGTTAGACTAACTCATGACTAACCCTGAACTAACTGTAGCCAAAGAGGTGGTTGGGTGACATGGTTAGATTGACAATAAATGCACTTCATGGAGAGAGAAAGGTGATTTTTCAGTGGTCCCAATGAGAACTATCTCCAGTTAGCACCTCTTGGGTGGGATAGTTTTTTTGGTGGGTTCGGTGCAACTTGCTCCAATTTAAACCCTCATGCTTGGATACTTTAGGGCTATTTGAGCCCCAACTAGCTCAAACTAACTCTAACCCATGGATCCAAACAGGGCCTATGGCCAGTCTCGATGTGGAGCAGTCGCGTGCACCGGGAAGCGGCGCTCTCTCGGCCGTCGCGCCACTTCAAAGCCGGCGCCAATGAGAGGTCGCCTCCGCTCTGGCCAGGCATTAACGCGGCACTAACGCTCCAGGGCGATGCTGACCGTTTCACGCGGGAAGCGCGCGCTGGCAAGGGAGTATAGGTTTTTTGAACCGTTTCAGGTGTAGTACTGGTAGTTTGCAAAACTACTCAATTATTGCACTCAGTTTCCTAAGAAATTGTGGTAAAAACGTTACTCCGCAGCCCGCTTCCCTTCTCCTTCCTCTTCCACCGCCCGCGCACGTCCGTGGGAAGCGACCGGTCAACCCTTATATAGGAGTGCTAGCACAAAAAGATGCATGGATGACCACTAAAATTTCCATATTAAAGCGCCGCTCCGGCGGGAGTATGGCGTATGTTGTTACCTTCGGCTGGCCCATGGCTACCGAGCGACGGCGACCAGAGAAGAGGCAGCGGGAGGGGAATGAATGCAGCTACTGTTTGGGTTCGCCTTCTGGCTTAAATAAATGCGCAGCATCACGTGTACCCGCGGGTGCACAAATTGTAACATATGTGTCTGCTTAAGTGGGCGTCACTTAACTGGTGTGTGTGTGAGAGAGATTCTGAGAGACAGAGTGCATGTGTGCGACTCTACTCTTCGGACATGTACTCAACCTTTTGCATCGGGATATAAGTATAATGGTATTTACTTTAGCTAGTGATTTACGTGGCCATGTTAACGTGGTTGTGTCAAAAAATGTCACTTCCTGCTCGTGATTTGCGTTATATAATTACAAGCAAGATTCTCGTGCATTGCACGAAACATCAATATGCATTTTTTTACAGAACACCTATTGTGATTGACCCATGCAAGAGTAATCCCATGTGTAAAAACTAATGATATCTCGAGAATTTTATCGGAAAACTGGTATCTCGAGAATGTCATCGAAAAAATGAAAGATGAGAGATAAGGCGAGGAGGAGTGGAGCGTGGTGGTGACTGGTGGTCGGAATGGGTGAAGGCATGGGGATGGACGGCACCGGCAGGCGGCAGCGGCCACCATGCATGCTAGATTGTTCCAGAGACTTATTCCTTTTTTAATTGCTGAGCAATGAGGTTGCGGGAGATAATGATGTGGAGAGAGGTGCGGGTATCTTCTGTAAAATTATCATAGTTTGCTTTCTATCCTCAGATATAGATCATACGGTCTGTATTACAAGATGGCAGGCACACCATCACCGCCAACTCATTTTTTTATAAGGGTACAGATGATAAGTTTGCTGACTACTAAAGTAAAGTGGAATTTGTCCATGTTATGCAAGTAAATAAAGGTGATTGTTTATCATACGGGTAAGGTTGGATGAAGGGTGGTAGGAACAAATGATCCGCCTAGAGCATGTGTGTGTGAGATGGAGTCTTAGTGTGTGTGTGTGTGGGGTGTGTGTGTGTGAGAGAGAGAGAGAGAGAAAGAGAGAGGAGAGAGAGATGGAGTCTTAGTTTGTGTGTGTGTGAGAGAGAGAGAGAGATGGAGTCTTAGTGTGTGTGTGAGTGGGTGTGCGTGCGTGCGTGTGTGTGTGTTTGTGTGTGTGTGTGTGTGTGTGTGAGAGAGAGAGAGAGAGATGGAGTCTTAGTGTGTGTGGGGGGTGCGTGCATGCGTGTGTGTGTGTGTGCGTGTGTGTGTGTGTGTCGCTGGGTCCTCTGTGGCGGATGTAATTTAAGTGTGCATGGCTTCATCATAGAGAGGTGATGTGTATGGCAGAGGCCACCAACGATGGGGTGCGAGAGAGAAAATGCCCGTAGAGAGGGAAGAGAAGGTGTGTGCGCGTGAGAGGAGTCGACATCGAGAGAACCTGTTTGTTCGAGAGACACCGAGGAAGACTACTATATATCGATGGTGCATGTAGGCGGGAATTAAACAAAGGGATGGTCTTATTGGTTTCCGGGATATAGGGGAAGAGTGAGAGGCGGGGGGGTAGCTAGAAGGAGATTGTTAAGTGTGAGTGTGTGTTTTACCCATCCAGGCGGAAGTTATGTGCACAAAAGAGGAGAACGATTTGATGTGGCGTTAGGATTGAGGGTAATTAACTACGTATGGAGACATAGAGACCTTGAACGTGCATGTGTGAGAGGTATACATGTATACGTGGGATGTGTGTGTGTGTGCGCGCGTGCATGATCGAGATAAAAGAAAGAAGACATAAGTCATAAGATCAACGACATGGGAGAGACGGATCGGTATGACAATACGCTTGCATTTGAGAATGCAGGGAAGAAGGCCCGACAATTGAGCATGTATTTTTGTCTTTAAGAGATAGTGGCATGGGCTGGAGCATGCATCTATGGCGAGCAGAGGGAGTGCAGCGCAACGATTGTGCAAAAGAGACCAACCTATAAATGCATATGTATGGAGAGACATATATAGTGTGGGTGATAGGAAGCAAGACTCCGTGCGACAAAGAAATGTTGACGGAGAAACTACAGATAGATACAAAGATGAAGATGCTAGCTAGAGGTACATCCGCTAGTTTGGGTGTTGGAGATGACCGTCGGGTGGTTCAAAGTGTGAAGTTATATATGTGTGTGAGAGGGCACTTGACTGCATGTAGAGAGAAACATATGTAGTGTGCGTGATAGGAATCAAGAGTGAGGGCAAGAAAGAAGGTTGATGGAGAAACAGATAAATAGAAAGATAAAGATGCTAGCTAGTCTGCGTTAGAGATAGGAGTCGAGTGGATCAGAAGGCTGGGTTATGTGTGTGGGTGTGAGAGAGATAGAGAGAGGGTGCATGTGAGTCACATACAAACAGATATCAGAGAGAAATGAGATCCAGAGAGACGGAGTTTTGTGTCTGTGAGAGAGAAAGATATTTCACAACGAGAGTGATAGCTAGAGAGACATACGAGGGAACGCATGATATCTCTAGGGAGAGAGGGTGTGTGTGAGCGACATACAAGAGAACAATGGAGAAATATGAGACCCTGGGAGACAGAGTTTGTGTTTGTGTGTGAGAAAGAGACATTGAAGAGGAAGAGTCGTAGGTTCTCATATCTAAGGAGCGAAAGACATCTCTGTATGAGGGGTGTGCGAGTGGCACACATGGGAATAGTAGAGAGAAATGAGACCCCGGGAGACAAAGTTTTGTGTTTGTGTGAGAGAAAGAGATTCCACATGGAGAATCATAGTTAGAGACACATAGCAGGGAGCGAGATATACTTAGAGAGAGATAGAGTGATGAAGGTCGAGGGAGAGAGTACCGTCAGTGTGTTACGAAGATAAAAGATCATTGTCGACATACAGGTAGCACGAGAGATACCTGAGAGACGATGAACGCGTATAGGTCCAGAGAGATAGTCCTATATAAGCATGAGTGATAGCTATATGAGACGAATATCTGGATTAAAGGGGATTCAAATATTTAAACTGGAGATCACGACATCGATAATATCATAACGCAAATTGGTGTATCAAACATGCATATTCATTTGAATTTGGGCACACGTGTAATGTTATATAGTTTATCAATATTGGTGATCCATAGATTCTTCAATTACAAACAATGCATGGTTTATATGCAATTAATGTCTAAACGGGATTACACTATATGTTGCGTGTGTGAAACACATTATACATGTTTGAGAAGTAAAAAAACCCGCATGAAACACACATTAATTGGAGACAGTTAGCGAGGAATGCATACATTGGATTTCAACATAAAGTGGTTTCAAATATTTGAAAATCCAAATTGATGGATACAACCTTATGAATCTGAGATCATGCCATTTGTAAACCATATTTATGTATAAATGGTGTTGTGCTTTTGAAAGTATATATAAAAAATGATGTATATAGAATGTAATTCCAATTGAAAATGGATCCTGCCCGAAAAAAATTAGAATACAAACGGGATTCGAATTGAGTTGGCACGGTAAACGTGCACTCTGCAAAATTTGAACGAAGCGGCGAAAGTCACAGTAACCACCCGAAACCAAAAGCTGCGAGATGGAAATCACTACTGCCTATCGCTGCCATGCAAAGCCTATCTGCTGGATTTCTATAGGTTTCGATAGGGGTAGGTTTGTAATTTCACCCAAACGTGACGTAACCGCCTCTCACCCGGATTCATACACGGTGGGCGCCAAAACACAGTGTGTCCTCGGCCGAAATCGACTCCCTCCCCGATTCATATTCATACACGGTGGGCGCCAAAAACAAACTCTCGTCGGCAAATATTCGGTGTATGTGAGATTACCGTCCTATCCCCAACCCACTAATGTTGCTGTGATGTAGTAGAAATTTGAAACGGGGGCTAAGTTTGTAAATTTCCTCGCATTTGAGACAAGCACGCCCTGAATACATGGTTCCCCCCTTCGTCTCTACCACCCTTTTCCCCATTCGTACTCCGTGGGTGCCAAAACACCCTCTCCACCCCGCCCTCCTCCGTCCGCCACCGTCCGCCACCCCATCCACCGCCGTCCTCCTCCACCATGCCGGAGCTGATACCCCGACGCCGCCGTCCATTACAAGAGATCGACCTCTCTCATCCACGGCTTCGGACCGGGATCCTTGCTTCCCGTCTTCTCGCTTCATCCCCGCCGTCGTCCACCTTGCCGGCGCCGCTCCTACGACCGTCTCGTCCACCGCGCCCCGCCGCCACCGTTTACCCTCCAAGATCTGCTTCCACCCCGCCGACAGCCATCGCTACCGTAGCACCGTCAAATTCTCAGTAGATGCATACACGGCGCTGCACCAGAGGCGGTACTCTTTCGTATCTGCTTAACTTATTTATCGCAACAAGAAAATAGATCGCCACTGCTTTACTCTGATTTCTTGTCTTGGTTGCGAAGTTGCCTTTGTCCGGTTTGCACCTTCAGATCCGCCATGGCACGCTCAACACTATACTCCCAATGCTTATGGTTTTCCCCTTTTATATTCCACACTAGTTAAATCACAGTAGACTAAATTTCAAAATTGGGTCAGTCAATTTTTCAGAGCTCGCCGGAGTTCGCCGGTGCGAACGAAGGGGCTCGGGTGGTTGTGGGGCCTCGCCGAACGAAGAAAACTCGACGCGGGTGGGGGTTGGGGCGGGGGTGGGGGTGGTGGAGGAACACAGGCGGCAGGGGCCGGTGGTCCGGCCGGCAGCCCGTGCGGTGTTCTGTATGGGAAGAATTAGAGACGAGGAAGAAGATGGGTTAGGAGATGTAGGATCTTCATCCAACCGGCTGAAATGGTCGAGAGACAGCTGGGAGTTGCATTCTTAATGCGCTCTGGTTCATCATGTATGGGCACTGCGCAACCAACATTTTATTATCCAAAATCTTCTTGCTCTTCTTTACCATGTTCCTCTTCCGTTCTTCTTTAATATGTACTCTCTCCGTTCCTAAATACAAATCTTTGTATAGATTCCACCATGGACTACATATGGAGCAAAATGAGTGAATCTACACTCTAAAATGTATCTGGATACATCTGTATGTGATCCATAGTGGAAATCTCTACCAAGATTTATATTTTGGAACGGAGGGAGTATGATAGTGGTACAGTATGTTCCTTGTACTGAAGATGAGTAGGGACTTTTGCAGTGTAGAGGTCTATACGGTCGGTTGTGATGGACACTTTGAGCCTCTTTGATTCGTAGGATCTTGTAAACATAGGAATAGGATTTGTAGTCACCTGCCCACTTGAATCCTATAAGAATAGCAAGGAAATGCGGGGAGCTGTGTCGCCTTTGAGAGTAACACTGATATTAACAGTACCGCACCTTCACTTGAAGAGAGCTGGTATCCGAAGCCTTTCTAGCCGTACCGGCAATACTAGCACATATATTCCAGCAAGTTCCACTTTGCTGATTTTACTCTGATGCTTACGGTTTTCCCCGTTATATCTACACTATGATCTGTGTAGCTGCTTTGTGTCGCACTAGCAGCAGTCCACTCTTGAAGCCAAACACTGCAATGACTTACAAAATTGGCACCAAAGCATTGAGTGCCATTCTGGATGCAATGAAACTCATACGCTCCCCACCTGTTGATTCTTGTTCAGAATATGATCCTAATGACTCTTGTTCAAAATTGCCACATATAGAGAGACAGCATGGAATTGCATTTCTTTGGGCGTTGTGATTCATCATGAGTGGGCAACCAACATTGTATGCAATGAAGCGGAACCTCAAGAATATGCTTCCTCTTCTGTTCTTTAACATGTTCCTCTTTGTTTATTCTGTATTTAGTACGTACAGTATGTTCCTTGTCAGGAAGGGGCGCGGGGACATCTGCAGTCAACAGCTGATAGAGCTGGCCTTTACGTGATCGATAGGCTTTCAACTACTAGCGGCAATACAACACCGTATTTTCAAGCCAGTTCCACTTTCCCGATTTATATATCGTGGTTATGGTGTACCCCTGTTATGTACACTATGATCTGCCTAGTTGTTGTGTGCTCTTGTTATTATGGTTTGGCAATAAACTCTCTATATAGTATATTATGAACCTATCATCTGCCAGCTATCCTTACTTCTGGAGCCTATTTTTTGTGTACTTGTGCCAGATTATATAAATGCACGCACCATATTACAGCACAGATGAGCTCTCTCATCAGAATCCAGTGATAGCACACAAGTGTTTATAGGGGCGCCCCTATATTAGAATATCATCTGCATTACAAAGATAATCTCACAACTATTTATGTTTTCATGGTTCTCAGATATTATACGCAATTACAGTGAATATCAGAATCCACGCATCAGAAGAATATTGTGGAACACTGCAATGACTTACAAAATTAGCACCAAGGCATTGAGTGCCATTCTGGAAGCAATGAAACTCATACGCTCCCCACCTGTTGATTCTTGTTCAGAATATCATCCTAATGACTATTCTAACCTCGAGGAGTCAAAGGCAGATGGCCTGTCCTGTTCACCCATCAAGGTGCCTGTTCTTATTTGGCAAGGTTTTATTGATTGCGCGTATCTTGCATATGTTGTCTTGCATTTCTTCTACTTTGTTGCACCGCCATCTGCTTAGTTTACTCATCATATAACACGAGATGCCATGCCCATCCATTATCAATACATATTCCATCTGTCATCATACCATGTTTTTCCACTCAAATGATGTTCTTGTGCATCAGACATCAAAAAGGAAGAGGGTGATTGCCTAACCTGAAGGAGCACCAGCAAAGTCCTTGAAAAACGTGGTGGTGCCGGAGAAATCAGACAGTGCCCCACTTATATTGGCTGTACAACCAGTGAAACTAAACGTAGGACCGACTCCAGCAGACTGTACCCATACTTCACTGGCCACACCACTAGCCCACCACACAGGACGTGCACTCCAGCAAAAGGTATACCGATATCATTTGCCATAGCACCAGCTGTACCACAGAAAAATCCCACTCCAGCAAAAAGTACAGCAAGTCCACCGCCGAAGACCTATCCCAACTACAGAGACGGCCAATTCCTGCAGATTGGAACCCCGTTCCATTTATTCCCAGTTTAAAAGACAATGCTTTCAATGTTGTTAGGGACTACGTGCATATATTCCCATCATGGGAAGATTATAGTGAAGACAAACACCATTTTCACATCTTCCTGTCCAACTTACGTGTAAGTGCTATTATTCATGGTTATTATTTTCCTGTTTTCTGCTGATCGAGCACATCAATGATTTACATTACATTGTTGTAACTAGGCGAGGGTCAATCTGGATAGTCATGACGAGCAAAGCTTGCTTTTGCTTTTCAAGGAAGCATTGCAGCAGTATCGGTGTTACCTGAGGAAATCACACTTTGATGGCAAGTCTATAAACGAGTTTCCGGTGAAGTCTCCTGTGCTAAATTTAGAAGACATTGAATGGAAAAACCTTGTTATGCACTGGTCTCGTTCCCAGGATGAGTTACTGTCTATGAAATCAAATGACAATTTGAACTTCAACTTTTCCGCATGTGCCTTACGGATCTTTTTTGCAGGAAATCTGCTCGAAGAAGAATTCTGGTTTGAAAAGAACGACAGGATATCGCAAATATGCTGCCCGCTGCTTTGCTCTTGTTAGTACCTGTTGTCCTGTATCATTGTACTTGCATACATACCTTGTTCATTATGTGACAGCAGTATGCATGATAGCTTGCTTATCAATTGTTCGCTCCAAATTATCTGATCTGTATGAATGGTTACATTAGTGTAGAATATATCCAATGCCAATGATTTTTTAGCTCTGCATTGTTCTTGCAAGTACATGTTGTCCTTTATCAGTGTACTTATATTGACAGGTAGTTGTTCATGTACCATCACTCTGCAGCTTATTTTCCTTTGCCCTCCATTTTCTACACATCAGATCTATATTTACTCTTACCATAAGGTTGGTACTGAAGAAGTTTAGTTGTGCATTGCTCTTAGCTGTGCCTTTTGCCAGTATCACTGCACATACATTTATAGCTACTTGGTTATGTAGCATCACTCTTCATCTTATCTTAAATATTCTCCATTTTTTCGTATATTATCACATCTATATTTACTCTTAACAAAATGTAGAATAAAGGCAATGCTTATGAAGAAGATTTTGTGGTAAACTTCTTGAATTGCCCCCCCATCAGCATGGACAAGGGCTTTATAGAGCCTGTCTTCACCAGTAATGTAAGTTTGTCCTTCTCAAGCCTTCAAACTTTGTTGTGTATATTTGGTTAGGCATGACTGCAACAGCTGTTTATTTTTGGTGTTTGCATCAAATTGCATGTTTAAAGTTTATTATGTAGTTCATAAACAAAAGTTTATCCTTCTCAGTTTAAGTTTTCAGTTGTACAACCAAGTTCCTTCTTCATACCATGTAAATTAAACTATACAGAGCAAGTGATCTTCTTTTGCATTGCATGTATGCTTCTGTTCTTCATCCGTAATCCAATGGTGTGGTGAACCTACCCACTACAACACAATGTCATATTCTGCAATGTCTTAACTATGAACAATGTCATATCATTCTACTATTATTTAAACCGTCTCTTTATTTGCCAATCTGAAATGGGATAAATTGACAGCACACTAACCATTGATACTTATGAGTTCTTGATCTGTAATCCAGTGGTGTCGTGAAGCTGCCAACTCCTTCACAATGTCATTTCCTGCCATGTCTTGACCTGAAAAATACCATATTGTGTTAATGCAATTTTAAACCGTGTCACTTTATTCGTAGTAAGAAATGTGATGAATTGTCAGCACTCATACTTTTATGTGCAAAACCTGTCATCTGTCTACTTGTTTATCTTTCAGAGTGAGGAAGATATAAGTGTTGAACAAGCGCAGTCTCATCATCTTGCTCAGGTGGTTGTGCTGCAGCTCGCCAGCAGGGCTAACCTTTCTTGAACTCTATTGAAGTGCTGTCGGTTTCGTATATAATTTGTTGGTGTGTTTATTTGCACTGGTGGCAATCTTTGATGCCCAGTGTATGTAATCTGTTGTCTGCTTGTGCTTTATTATCATAGTGGCGAATTTTGATGCCCAGTGGATGTAATATGCCGTAATTTCTTTATTGTATAGTCTAGGTTTTTTCTTATTCACGATGCTGCAGTTATTTTACTGTATATATATCATGTCTTCATAGTAAACCGGCCAAACCGTAAAATTACGGTACATAATCAGGCCGTCATGAAATCACGATGTATGATCCGCATCATGGGCCTCGTCAAACTGGCCCACTAGTAGATTCGGGCCTTTAATAGGCCGAGTAACCCCGGCCCTCTTTTCACAAGAAAACTCAATGGGCTTTTAGGAGGCTGAGAAGTAGGTTGGGCCTGAAACGTGCCGAACAGCTCACGGGCCGGCAGCAGCCCGAAATGGACCCTGGCCCATGATTGTGCGAATCAAATCACGGGCTTTTAACAGGCCAAAATTGTCTGGGTCCTTGTTTGGCCCAATCAGATATCAGCCGCGAGCAGGCCGGATGCAAACCGGGCCGTAGTTAGGCCCAACTATATGACGGGCTTTTAACAGGCCAAAATTAATATAGGGCCAAAATGTTAACGGGCCCTTAACAGGCCGAAACTAATATCTGGTCGAATTACTAAATGGGCCTTAGCAAGTGGGCCCAAAAGCATAGCGTCCAGTTAACGGGCCCAATCTGATATGGGCCATAATTGAGGCCAAAGCCTCTTAAAGGGCCGGACCTGATCTGGGCCGTGATTTGGCCCAGAACGTGGGAGGCTTTTAACGGGCCGGATCTCATATGGGCCATTATTAGGCCCGGAACGTGGCAGGCCATTAATGGACCAGATCAAATATGGGCCGGTATTTGGCCCAAAACATGGCAGCTAGTTAATGGGCCGGCCTACTAGGGTCCTCAAAATCTTGTGGGCCTACAGCTAGGCCGGTCCATTAGTGTCGGCGAAATCTCGTGGGCCTTTAGCTAGGCCGGCCCATTATGATCCGCAAGAATCTTGTGGGCCTTTACCTGGGCCGGCCCATTATGGCACACAAAAATCTTGTGGGCCTTTACCTGGGCCGGCCCATTATGGCCCGCGAAATCTTGTGGGCCTTTAGCCGGGCCAGCCCATTATGGTCCGCAAAATCTCGTGGGCCTTTAGCTGGGCCGGCCCATTATGGTCCGCAAAATATCGTGGGCCTTTAGCTGGGCCGGCCCATTATGGTCCGCAAAATCTTGTGGGCCTTTAGTTGGACCGGCCCATTTAAACTTGATGGGCCGTGCCACGTGTCGACGTATCATAGGCACCTTCTGTCCAATGAGTGGATGACATCTGTCCCAACGATGAGCCGACACGTGTTTCCTCCAGCAAATGATGATTTTACACGTGGAAAATCCCCATTGGTCGCGGCTGTTAACGGGTTATCGGATCCAAAACCCGACCCGATAGCTTAACGGCGTTCCGTTACGGTGGATGCCACGTGTCGGTCACCCTTGACGAAAGCACTTCTGTGACGCGCGATAATTTATCGTCATGGAAGTGGACACTTCCGTGATGATAATTTTGGTAATGTCATGGAACACTTCTACTACAGCACAGGTATGACTATCTTGATTCTGTCAAAAATTTGTCATGGATGTACATGCATGACAAAAAACGCGACCTACTGTGACAAACACGTATCATCACGGAAGTGTATTTTTTTGTAGTGTATCTTAATGCTATGGTTGGGTTTTACCTTAATGAACGTTAGTAGTTGCGGATGCTTGCTAATAGTTCCAATCATAAGTGCATAGGATTCCAAGTCAGGGATGACATGCTAGCAGTGGCCTCTCCCACATAAAACTTGCTATCGGTCTAGTAAAGTAGTCTATTGCTTAGGGACAATTTCGAAACTCCTACCACCACTTTTCCGCACTCGCTATACTAACTTTATTGCAAACCTATCCAAAAACACCTACAAAGTACTTCTAGATTCATACTTGTTCTAGGTAAAGCGAACATTAAGCGTGCGTAGAGTTGTATCGGTGGTCGATAGAACTTGAGGGGATATTTGTTCTACCTTTAGCTCCTCGTTAGGTTCGACACTCTTACTTATCGAAAGAGGCTACAGTTGATCCCCTATACTTGTGGGTTATCAATCCTCCTTTATCTTCAGCTGATGATATCCGGCCCTCAATTCAATTTTAGAGAATACTTTGGCCCCACTGAGTTGATCGAACAGATCGTCAATCCTTGGCAGTGGATATTTGTTTTTAATGGTGACGTCATTCAGTTGTCGGTAGTCTACACACATTCGTAGACTGCCATCCTTTTTGTCAACGAAGATCGCTGGTGATCCCCATGGTGAAGAGCTTGGACGGATGTATCCTTTCTGCATCATCTCATCCAGTTGTTTCTTCAATTCCACCAATTCTAAGGAAGGCATCCGATAATATTTCTTGTGTATCGGGGTGGTTCCAGGCACCATGTCAATGGCAAACTCCAATTCCCGGTCTGGCAGCATGCCTGGTAATTCTTCAGGAAATACATCTGGATACTCACTGACCACTGGAATTAATTCCACTTCTTCTGCCACTGCTGCGAAAACCATATCTTTCGTGGGTATGCGTTTGCGGGCATAAAAACTTGTGGTGTGACCTTCCATGTTTTTTAGGGTAACTTGTCTGGTCGCACAACTGATGCATACATGGTATTGGGTTAACCAATTCATGCCCAGAATAACATCCAGTTTGTTGGAGTCCATGATTATCAGGGATGTTGGAAACTTGACGCCCTTGATGTCAATTTCCAAATTACGGCAGACGAGATTGCTTCTGAGTAGAGATCCCGGGGATTGTACCAGCATGTGCTTTCCCAAATCGAACAAGGAAAATTGTTTTCGGAAGCAAAACTCCGCAAAATAAAAGAGTGGGAAGCCCCAGAGTCAAATAAAATTATCGCGGGTATGTCATTAACAAGAAACATACCAATGACGACTTCCGGGTCCTCTTGGGCTCCGTCTGCGGAGATATGATGAACTTGCCCCTGGATCATAACTGGGGTGGAATACGGCTCCATGTAGTTGACTTGCGGATGGAATGGAGCTGCTTGTTTGTTGTTCTTGGGACACTGCCTAGCGTAGTGTCCTATTTGACCACAGCTGAAGCATGAATTGTTGCGCTGACAATCTTCATGCACCGGGCTGGTCACGACATTCTTGACTTGAGTGGTAGTCTTGTTGACATTCTGCTGCCAGTTGGGTTTGTACTCAACTTGAGTTTGTTGCCAAGTACGAGGCTTCTGCATTGGCTGCATATCCTTCTTTGGCTCGAATTTGCGCTTATGGTCGTTAACAGCTGGCTTGTTGTTGTGGAGGAGCTTGTGTTACCTTTCTGCGATGAGGGCCTTGTTCACCAGAGTCAGGAAGTCCAGAAAATCAAACATGCTGAGAGTGCACCTGAGATGCTGATTCAGTCCTCCAAGAAACCTGTCGATCTTCTGTTCTTCTGTGGCCACATCGTGGAGAGAATAGCGGGCCAAATGGTTGCATTTATTCAGATACTCGTTGACTATCATGCTGCCTTGAGTGAGGGCGAGGAATTCACATTGCTTGATTTTCATAATCCCGGTGGGAATATGATACTTTCGGAAATGGTCCTTGAATTTTATCCAAGTAATTTCCTCGTCCGCGGGCCATACTGCCTTAGCATTATCCCACCATATAGCGGTAGCTCCTTCGAGATAATGGGTTGCGAAGGGAACCTTGTCTCCTTCTTCAGTGCGAGCAATCTCCAGTTTCCTCTCGATAGTCCTTAGCCAGTCGTCGGCGTCCAATGAATCAATAACTTGGCTGAAACTGGGAGGCTTGGTTCGCTGAAAATCTGACAGCTTGGAGTGATGGCCATTCTGGTTTCCATTCTGCACAACCATAACTTGCACACTTTTCAATATTTCCAGCAGATCGTTGCTCCTTCTTTCTTCAAACATTCACAGGATTTGCTTAGTGGAAGGCGGATGTGGCGGTGGAGACGGAGGTGTCTGGTATGGCTCAGGGGAATGTCCTGCCTGTCTTGCGGAGCGACCGACAGGGACATCCTCACCAGCTTGACTGCTGCTGCCTCCACGCGTCATCCTATTAATCGTTTTTCCCAATACATAGCAACCATGATGAGAAAATTCCAAAATGGGAGGAAAGCCAATGACAAATCCCGGAAGAAAACAGCGAATGAAAACAAAAGCGAATAAAAGGTTCCAACATAATTATACATAGTCTTAACATGAAAGTAAACATCACAACGGGTCTACTACCCTCATACATGAAACTACGCATCATGACAAGTGCGATAACACCCATACATCATACTCATGACTAAAGCGATACTCTAACGGCCTACTACTCGGATGGTGCTGCTGCAGTCTCGTCTCCTGACCCGGACCCAGATCCTGAAATGATGGTAGAGACCTCCGGTTTAAGAGAGACGCGCTGGCGCTGCCTCGAGGGCTCTCCCTCAGGGGCAGGCGGGGGATGGGATCTAAGCATAGGAGCGGCAAGAGTAGCGACAAGGGAAGACCACGCGGCAGGAGCACCGCGAGGGGTCACCGTCAGAGGGTTAACGGCACCCTGAGACGTCACTGGTGGAACGGGGACTGGAGGAACTCAAGAAGTATATATGACAGTGGGAAGAGGGTTCCTCATACGAGCAGACGCGAGAGCTGCGCGGGCGCGTGAAAGCTCCCAAGCTAACTCATAGTTAAGGAGATAACTGGTGGTGATGTAACGAGAAAGGTGACTAGTGGGACGATCGCACGCCGGATTAATCAAATGAAAGCAGATACGCCCATTCTCGTGCAGAGATGGGTAGTAGAAGAAACCTGGGTGGATGTGCATGCGAACCTCGTTGTAGCGCAAGTCTACAAGAGCCTCGATAGCAGCAAACTGAACCACCTGAGATGGCGTAGAAGCAAGACCACCCTTAGTCGAACGAGTGTAAGCGCCAGAAGGGGAATTGTGGTGTAGAGTGACCTCAGCATAATACTCATACAATGCACCGGCCAGATGCTCGCGATACACCCGATACTCTGGATCAGCACCCTCTGGGTAGAGTCGTCGCCACACGTTCTGAAGCAGGTGCGGCGATGTGTACGAAGCTGGCTCAGGATGGTACAAGATCGGTACTGGAGCGATTTACACTCACAAACCATACGGTTAGTAATAACAACAAATAAACATGCATGCATTGCAACAACCAATTTCTATGACTACCGGCACTCAAACGAAGCTACCTACCGTTTCACTAACGCACTAACGGTCTAGCGTGTCCTACGATCAGCGCGGCTCTGATACCAAGCGTTGTGGCACCCCGGCTCAGAGCAACCGGTTTACCTTGCATTGCCAGCCAAGAGATCAAGTCTTCTGGTAATACACAACAACATGGTACAGAAACAACCGCTTTATTGATGCTAGTGGATTACATAAGTCTGATATTACATCGAGCTACGAGGCCAAGCGGCACACATGGTGCTGCTAGACAGTATGTACATTATTTAATGAACATGACGGGGGCCTCGATCACACGAACTACGTGGCAGCAGAAGAACGACAAAGTGGAACTCCATAGCACAGGGACACCTACGTGGACACGGCCTAGACGCAAGATGCGCTCCGATGCGAACCGAGTTGCCTGAAAGCTAGCATAACACGCCAGGTCAGTACATTGAATGTAGTTGCAAGCTCACAACAAACATAAGCACGATGACAGACAATATCATGATATTTAATCAGGTTAATGCAAAGCAAAAACTACTACCGATGCAATACAAACTATACGTGCACTGAGTCCAACGGACTCGCTTACCAGACGGTTACCTCGTAACCAAACGGTGACCATACCAGGGTCACATCTGAAACCATTCACTCATGAACAACTCCCGAGTTCATGAACCACACGGATCACAATGCATCACAACAATCATTTTAATCTGCAAGATTAATTTTAAAAGTTGATCCATGGTGTGACTTACTCACGAGTTATGCCCATAACCGAGGACGCGGCTATCGATAGATTAAATACACTCTACAGAGGTAGCGCGCTTTACCCACACTATGGAACACCTGGCCTCGCATTCCCATTCGGGTGGACCAAAGCGTTCCGACGAAACCCTCCCTTTGTCATGCACTCTCCCCGACCACTCCGACCAACTCCCTCTCAGGGCTAGGTCTTGGGTGGCCCTGTGTCTACCAAAGACACCAACGGCCACCGTCGTGGCAAAACTATCCCAAACGGGGACAAGGTACCACAAAAATAAAAACCAGCACACAAGGTTTTGTCTGCCTACCGAGCCAGGGTATGCATGCCCATAACCTTTCCTCGCGGGAGGCACTGGTGAGAGTCACGACAAAAGACCGAACCAACCCACAAGGTAAATGTGGTCGCACTGAATAAAAACCCGATTCAGTGGCACCATGATGTGATCAACATCATATTCAAGTTGAACTTAATCAAATTTAACTTTGATAAAAACTTTTTATCAGAATATGATATAATGCCAAAATCATGCAACTACCCGTCATGCAAAGCAATCAACTCATAATCATGGATCAAACTTAACAATATAATTATGTTGCAATACTTAGAATCAAAACTTCTCTGGTTATAACTCATTTTTATTATCAAGCAATATTTTTATTAGTTTATCATTTAAATAAAAGTATCACATAATAAAAGAACTTTCATTATTTACGATAACAATATAGCTAGTGCAAACTCTTATCCTACTTGACCAAACAAGTTCATGCATTCAACCAGTAACTAAAACAAGCATATCAAGCATGATAAAATAACTAATAATTAACCAAAGTTATTCATCAAATTTTAAAAGCAAATAAGAACTCATGTTCAAGTAGAAAATCATAGATATTGAAATAACACCATCCAAATACTAGTGTGTCTTGCCTTAGTGTAGAGGAGGATCACACCCCTCTTGGTTTGCTTCAAACAAGCTTCTGCTTTTGAAAAGAATTTAAAACCACAAAAACAATTATCAAAACACATTCTGAAAATCACCAGAAATTCTAGGCAGCAAGGAAAAATCCACCTTTTGGTGTGCTGCTAGAGCTTTCTGAAACAAACACAATGCAAAAAGAATCAAATCATTTGGACTTATGGTTTAGAAATGGTGACTGGTCAAAGTTTAGTCAAATTTCTGAATAATATTTGAATTAAACAGAAATCCAGGGGTGTGACGTCGAAGGCGTAAACAGAAAAGGCACCTCCACTCGTACCGCTTCGAGGCGCGAGTGGTGAGGCCGACAGGTGGGTCCCGCGCGTCAGGAGGAGAGGGGGAGCGCGAGATCAGAGAGAGGCGGGGCTTCGCCGGAGCTCACGCCAGCGACGAGGGGGTTTGGGGCTAGGCTAGAGGGATAGGATTGAAGCTGGGCTCGTGGCACACCTGCCCGTACCCGTGGCTTGGCATGGGGTGGACAGAGCTGCTCGCGGTTGAGCTCGCAAGCCTCAGTGGCGGACGGGTTTCGCCGGAGAGGTTGAAGACGACGGCTAGGGGCGGCTCCGAGGGCTCAGCGGCGTCCAGGCAGCACCAACAGACCCCCAATGAGCCCGAGCAACTGCTTGAGCTCGAGGGGCACCAGAGAGCGGTGGCCGTGCTGCGGGGATTGCCGGAGTTCTCTAGTCGGGGCGACGGCCAGAGGCCTGCCCGACCGAGCTGCTGCTCGTCTACGTGTTCGTGGAGGTGGTGTGGAGTGGTGCTTGGCTAGAAATCGAGGAGGGGAGCGCTATATATAGCCGGAGCGAGGGGGGACGTGTCGCCGCCGGAGCTCTCTGGACAGGCGGCGAACAGCGACGAAAAGCTCCAGGGCGAGGGGGCAAACACTCAGCGTCAACGCAAGAGCTTGCCCACGCTCGCGAATGAGCACAGTAGGCGGTGGAGGAAGCGGACAAGCACACACGCGCACTGTGGCTTTTGGCCACGACATGCCCGTGCTAGCTGCGGCAGCTCCGGCGTCGGCGAGCGCCAGGGAGAGGTCAAGAGTGATGGGTCGACGCTGTAGGTGCGGCGCGGCAGGCGTCGGCAAGCGCTGGAACGAGCACGCGCGAAACAGAGAGGAAAGCGCCAGCCAGAGCGCGTCGAGACGTTGCCAGGTGCCGTGTCTTCATGCGGTCACCACGCTGGCATGGTCAAGACGATGCACAGGTGCATCCAAACCTTGTCTACGCTTTCGTCCATGCAGTGTTTAGACTAGGAGTGGTGATAGCTCATACCCAGGCCGACCAGATTAGACTCAACTAAGCTGAGAAGTTTCTGACCAGAAACTTGGTCGCCAAGTTAAGCAATCCTCTAGAAGGCCATTAGGGCTGATCTCCTGGGGTTTAGGGTTTCTTAGGAGGGTGTTTAAGCTCAAGAAAGATCAGAGCCAAAAGATCAAGGGAAAATGTACTTGTTGTACAAACTGGAATTTTGGGCCAGAAGAGAAATGATTTTCTATAGCAAAAATATTCCAAAAAGTGATGCAATATTTTTCCGTGGGAAGGTGTGCCAAGGTTCTAAGAATATTCAGGAATTATTTCAGATTTTTCTGGGCAAGAAAAATTGGGGTTGCTTTGGAGCACAAGTTTCTGAATTGAATTTCAGAGGGAAAAATGAATATTTTTCTTTTATGAAAAATATTCATTTGATTATTTTAGGGATTTATCAGAGGAATAAAGTAGATAGGTCACTTGGGTGAAAGTCAAGGATATGCCCAAATGACAAGTCCATTTGAAATGATTCCAAAATCCAAATCAAGTCAGGGCAAAATCACGGAAAAAACCAAGTCTGGAAGAAGAGAGAAGACAAGTCCGGAAAAAGAGAGAGAAAGCAAAATCCAGGCTGTCACATCACGGAGCCCCGGCCGGCTTATACAACGTGTCTGGCTTGGTGACTAACTACGCCTGCCTTACAATACAAGTCACACATACATGGCGGTTCATCCACCTGGGTCGTAAGTCACCTCTGGGTCTTGGGCCGTCACCAGGCCCTTATGATCCGCCATCTTCATTGGTTAAGCCGCCAGTGGTATAACCCGACCCCTCTTGGGCGGTTCATACCCAATAGTTATATCTCCAACAGATACCACTGTTGGGGAACGTAGCATGCTATCTCAAATTTTTCCTACGCTCACGCAAGATCTATCTAGGAGATGCATAGCAACGAGAGGGGGAGAGTGTGTCCACGTGCCCTCGTAGACCGAAAGCGGAAGCGTTTGAAAATGCGGTTGATGTAGTCGAACTTCTTCTCGTTCCGACCGATCAAGCACCGAACGTACGGCACCTCTAAGTTTTGCGCACGTTCAGCTTGATGACGTCCCTCGAACTCTTGATCCAGCAAAGTGTCGAGGGAGAGTTTCGTCAGCACAACAGCGTGGTGACGGTGATGGTGAATTGATCCGCGCAGGGCTTCACCTAAGCACTACGAAGATATGACCAGAGGTGTAATTTGTGGAGGGAGGCGCCGCACACGGCTAACGTATGTTGTTTTGTCCTCTAGGCGCCTCCCCCTCATACATATAGGTGGGAGGTGATACGTCCATTTTGCATCATTCTTTTATATCGATATTTATTGCATTATGGGCTGTTACTACACATTATGTCACAATACTTATGCCTTTTCTATCTTATTTTACAAGGTTTACATGAAGAGGGAGAATGTCGGCAGCTGGAATTCTAGGCTGGAAATGGAGCAAATATTATAGACCTATTCTGCACAACTCCAAAAGTCCTGAAACTCCAGGAAAGTCAGTTTTGGAATATATAAAAAATATTGGGCGAAGAAAGCACCAGAGGGGGGCCACCCACCATCCACGAGGGTGGGGGCGTGCCCCCCTGCCTCGTGGGCCCCTTGGCAGGCCTCCGGTGCCTATCTTTTGCTATATGAAGTCTTTCGCCCTAGAAAAAAGAAGTAGGAAGCTTTCGGGACGAACCGCCGCCGTCTCGAGGCGGAACTTTGGTGGAACCAATCTAGAGCTTCGGTGGAGCTGTTCTGCTAGGGAAACATCCCTCCGAGAGGGGGAAATCATCACCATCAATCCTCTCATCGGGAGGGGGTCAATCTCCATCAACATCTTCACCAGCACCATCTCATCTCAAACCCTAGTTCATCTCTTGTATCCAATCTTTGTCTCAAAACCTCAGATTGGTACCTGTGGGTTGCTAGTAGTGTTGATTACTCCTTGTATTGATGCTAGTTGGTTTATTTGGTGGAAGATCATATGTTCAGATCCTTTATGCATATTAATACCCCTCTGACTATGAACATGAATATGATTTGTGAGTAGTTACGTTTGTTCCTGAGGACAGGGGAGAAGTCTTGCTATAAGTAGTCATGTGAATTTGGTATTCGTTCGATATTTTGATGAGATGTATGTTGTCTTTCCTCTAGTGATGTTATGTGAACGTCGACTACATGACACTTCACCATTATTTGGGCCTAGGGGAAGGCATTGGGAAGTAATAAGTAGATGATGGGTTGCTAGAGTGACAGAAGCTTAAACCCTAGTTTATGTGTTGCTTCATAAGGGGCTGATTTGGATCCATATGTTTCATGCTATGGTTGGGTTTACCTTAATACTTCTTTTGTAGTTGCGGATGCTTGCAAGGGGGGTTAATCATAAGTGGGATGCTTGTCCAAGGAAGGGCAGTACCCAAGCACCGGTCCACCCACATATCAAATTATCAAAGTAACGAACGCGAATCATATGAGCATGATGAAAACTAGCTTGACGATAATTCCCATGTGTCCTCGGGAGCGCTTTCCTTTATATAAGAGTTTGTCCAGGCTTGTCCTTTGCTACAAAAAGTATTGGGCCACCTTGCTGCACCATGTTTACTTTTGTTACTTGTTATCCGTTACAAATTAGCTTATGACAAAACTATATGTTACCGATAATTTCAGTGCTTGCAGAGAATTACTAAAAACCGCTTGTCATTTCCTTCTACTCCTCGTTGGGTTCGACACTCTTACTTATCGAAAGGACTACGACAGATCCCTTATACTTGTGGGTCATCAAGACTCTTTTCTGGCGCCGTTGCCGGGGAGTGGAGCGCCTTTGGTAAGTGGAATTTGGTAAGTAAAAATTTATATAGTGTGCTGAAATTTACTGTCACTTGTTACTATGGAAAGTAATCCTTTGAGGGGGCTTGTTCGGGGTATCTTCACCCCGACCAGTAGAGAAAAGAGTTGCTCCTCAACCTACTGAACCTACTGAAAATGTTTACTTTGAAATTCCTTCGGGTATGATAGAGAAACTACTAGCTAATCCTTTTATAGGAGATGGAACATTACATCCCGATTTGCACCTAATCTATGTGGATGAAGTTTGTGGATTATTTAAGCTTGCAGGTATGCCCGAGGATGTTATAAAGAAGAAGGTCTTCCCTTTATCTTTGAAGGGAAAGGCATTGACATGGTTTAGGCTATGCAATGATATTGGATCATGGAACTAAAACCGATTGAAATTGGAATTTCATCCGAAGTTTTATCCTATGCATCTGGTTCATCGCGATCGTAATTACATATATAATTTTCCGCCTCGTGAAGGAGAAAGTATCGCTCAAGCTTGGGGGAGACTTAAGTCAATGTTATATTCATGCCCCAATCATGAGCTCTCAAGAGAAATTATTATTTCAAAAAATTAATGCTCGGATTTCTCTCAATAATCGCTCCATGCACGGTACTTCTTGTACTGGTTCTTTTATGATGAAGACTATTGAATTCAAATGGGATTTATCAGAAAGAATTAAACGCAACTCTGAAGATTGGGAACTCGACAAAGGTAAGGAGTCAGGTATAACACCTAAGTTTGATTGTGTTAAATCTTTTGTGGATACCGATGCTTTTCGTGAATTTAGCACTAATTATGGACTTGACTCTGAGATAGTAGCTTCTTTATGTGAATCCTTTGCTACTCATGTTGATCTCCCTAAGGAGAAGTGGTTTAAATATCAACCTCCCATTGAAGTAAAAGTAGTTGAACCTATTAAAGTTAAAGAAAAGACTATCACTTATAATGTTGATCCTATTATTCCTACTCCTTATATTGAGAAACCACCTTTCCCTGCTAGAATAAAGGATCGTGCTAAAGCTTCAACTATGGTTCGTAAGAGTAATACTAGAACGCCTACACCCCCTGAGAAAATTAAAGTTGAACCTAGTATTGCTATGGTTAAAGATCTCTTGGTCGATAATATTGATGGGCATGTTATTTACTTCTGTGATGAAGCTGCTAGAATTGCTAGACCCGATACTAAAAATAAACATAGACCTGTTGTAGGCATGCTTGTTGTTTCTGTTAAAACAGGAGATCATTGTTATCATGGTTTATGTGATATGGGCGCTAGTGCGAGTGCAATACCTCATTCTTTATACGAACAAATTATGCATGATATTGCACCTGCTGAGATAGAAGATATTGATGTTACTATTAAGCTTGCCAATAGAGATACTATTTCACCAGTTCGGATTGTTAGAGATGTTGAAGTCTTGTGCGGGAAAGTTAAATATCCTACTGATTTTCTTGTTTTTGGTTCCCCACAAGATGACTTTTGTCCCATTATATTTGGTAGACCCTTCTTGAATACTGTTAATGCTAAGATAGATTGCAAAAAGGATGTTGTTACTATTGGTTTAGGGGATATGTCTCATGATTTTAATTTTGCTAAATTTTGTAGACAACCCCATGATAAAGATTGCCTAGTAAAGATGAAATTATTGGTCTTGCTTCTATTGCCGTGCCTCCTAACGATCCTTTAGGGCAATATTTGCTAGACCATGGAAATGATATGTTTACGAATGAAAGAAGGGAAATAGATGAAGTATTCTTTAAACATGGACCTATTTTGAAACACAATTTGCCTATTGAAATTCTAGGGGATCCTCCTCCACCCAAGGGTGATCTCGTGTTTGAGCTTAAACCATTACCTGATACTCTTAAATATGCTTATCTTGATGAAAAAATGATATATCCTGTTATTATTAGTGCTAACCTTTCAGAGCAGGAAGAAAAAAATTATTGAAAACTCTGAAGAAGCACCGTGCTACTATTGGATATACTCTTGATGATCTTAAGGGCATTAGTCCTACTCTATGCCAACACAAAATAAAATTGGAGAAATACGCTAAACCGGTTGTTGATCACCAACGAAGGTTAAATCCTAATACGAAAGAAGTGGTAAGGAAAGAAATACTAAAGGTTTTGGAGGCAGGTATAATATATCCCATTGCTGATAGTCAGTGGGTAAGTCCTGTCCATTGTGTCCCTAAGAAGGGAGGTATTACTGTTGTTCCTAATGATAAAGATGAATTGATACCACAAAGAATTGTTATAGGTTATAGAATGGTAATTGATTTCCGCAAACTAAATAAAGCTACTAAAAAGATCATTACCCTTTACCTTTTATTGATCAAATGCGAGAAAGATTATCCAAACATACACATTTTTGCTTTCTAGACGGTTATTCTGGTTTCTCTCAAATACCTGTGTCAAAAGAGGATCAAGAAAAGACCACTTTTACTTGCCCTTTCAGTACCTTTGCTTATAGACGTATGCCTTTTGGTTTATGCAATGCACCTGCTACCTTTCAAAGATGTATGACTGCTATATTCTCTGACTTTTGTGAAAAGATTGTTGAGGTTTTCATGGATGATTTTTCCGTATATGGAACTTCTTTTGATGATTGCTTAAGCAACCTTGATCGAGTTTTGTAGAGATGTGAAGAAACTAATCTTGTCTTGAATTGGGAGAAGTGCCACTTTATGGTTAATGAAGGTATTGTCTTGGGGCATAAAATTTCTGAAAGAGGTATTGAAGTTGATAAAGCTAAAGTTGATGCTATTGAAAAGATGTCGTGTCCTAAGGACATTGAAGGTATAAGAAGTTTCCTTGGTCATGCCGGTTTTTATAGGAGGTTCATTAAAGACTTCTAATATATTTCTAGGCCTCTAACTAATCTCTTACAAAAAGATGTTCCTTTTGTCTTTGATGATGATTGTGTAGAAGCATTTGAAATACTTAAGAAAGCCTTGATTTCTGCACCTATTATTCAGCCACCTGATTGGAATTTACCCTTTGAAATTATGTGTGTTGCTAGTGATTATACTATATGTGCTGTTGTAGGACAAAGAGTTGATAAGAAATTAAATGTTATTCAATATGCTAGTAAAACTCTAGACAGTGCCCAGAGAAATTATGCTACTACTGAAAAGGAATTTTTAGTAGTTGTATTTGCTTGTGATAAGTGTAGACCTTATATTGTTGATTCTAAAGTAACTGTTCACACTGATCATGCTGCTATTAAATATCTTATGGAAAAGAAAGATGCTAAACCTAGACTTATTAGATGGGTTCTCCTACTACAAGAATTTGATTTGCATATTATTGATAGAAAGGGAGCTGAGAACCCCGTTGCAGACAACTTGTCTAGGTTAGAGAATGTTCTTGATGACCCACTACCTATTGATGATAGCTTTCCTAATGAACAATTAGATGCCATAAATGCTTCTCATACTGCTCCATGGTATGCCTATTATGCTAATTACATTGTTGCTAAATTTATACCACCTAGTTTCACATACCAGCAAAAGAAAAAGTCTTTCAATGATTTAAGACATTACTTCTGGGATGACCCACACCTTTATAAAGAAGGAGTAGATGGTGTTATTAGACGTTGTGTACTTGAGCATGAACAGGAACAGATCCTACGCAAGTGTCACTCCGAGGCTTATGGAGGACACCACGCTGGAGATAGAACTGCACATAAGGTATTGCAATCCGGTTTTTATTGGCCTACTCTTTTCAAGGACGCCCGTAAGTTTGTCTTGTCTTGTGATGAATGTCAAAGAATTGGTAATATTGGTAGACGTCAAGAAATGGCTATGAACTATTCACTTGTTATTGAACCATTTGATGTTTGGGGCTTTGATTATATGGGACAGTTTCCTTCCTCTAATGGGTATACACATATTTTAGTTGATGTTGATTACGTTACTAAGTGGTTAGAAGCTTTTCCAACTAGTAGTGCTGATCATAACACCTCTATTAAGATGCTTAAAGAAGTTATTTTTCTGAGGTTTGGAGTCCCTAGATACTTAATGACTGATGGTGGTTCACATTTTATTCATGGTGCTTTTTGTAAGATGCTTGCTAACTATGACGTTAATCATAGAATTGCATCTTCATACCACCCACAGTCTAGTGGTTAAGTAGAACTGAGTAATAGAGAGATTAAATTAATTTTGCAAACGACTGTTAATAGATCTAGAAAGAATTGGTCCAAGAAACTTGATGATGCATTATGGGCCTATAGAACTGCATATAAAAATCCTATGGGTATGTCTCCATATAAGATGGTTTATGGAAAAGCATGTCACTTACCTCTCGAATTAGAACATAAGGCATATTGGGCCATTAAAGAGCTCAATTATGATTTCAAACTTGCCGGTGAGAAGAGACTATTTGACATTAGCTCACTGGATGAGTGGAGAACCCAAGCCTATGAGAATGCCAAACTATTTAAAGAAAAACTTCAAAGATGGCATGACAAAAGGATACAAAAGCATGAGTTTAATGTAGGTGATTGTGTTTTGTTATACAACTCTCATTTAAGATTTTTTGCAGGAAAACTCCTCTCTAAATGGGAAGGCCCTTACGTTATTGAGGAGGTCTATCGTTCCGGTGCCATAAAAATTAACAAGTTCGAAGGCACAAATCCAAAGGTGGTGAACGGTCAAACAATCAAAAATTATATCTCAGGTAATCCCATAAATGTTGAAACCAATGTTATTGAAACTGTAACCCCGGAGGAGTACATAAGGGACACTTTTCAGACTCCGGAAAGGAATAGGTATGTGGTACGGTAAGTAAACCGACTCCAAAACAGTTCTAATAGCAATCTTTCTCTGTTTTGGAATATTTAAGAAAATAGGAAAATAAGAAGTAGTCCGAAAAGGACACGAGACATCCACGAGGGTGGAGGGCGCGCCCCTGCCTCATGGGCACCTCGTGTGCTCTCCGGGCTCTGTTTTCTTGCACGATACTTCTTTTTGTTGGTAAAAATTCATTATATAATCTCCCGAAGGTTTTTACCACCGTACCATGTGAATATCTCCTGCTTTTGTTTCAAGCTGTTTTCTGCCAGAATTGTCAAGGCCAGGCATCATGCCGTCCCCCTCCAACAATGAGGGCGACGATGCTTGGCTAATGAAGATAGAGCTGAAGAGAGAAGAACCCGGGGAGATCAACAAGGATGATAGGATCAAGAAGGCCCTGGAGGATCAAGCTTAGGCAGCAGAAGAAGACATCCTTCAGCCTCATTACAATCTTCTTACCCCTACTTAAATTGAAGCTTTCAAGATGATTGAAATAGTTCGGGTGCAGAACAAGTATCTAACTCGTGAAAATATTCTGTTGCAAGAGCATATCACCGCACTCAAGGGCATTATTCGTAATTTGGAGCACCTCCTACGCTCGATGTTGGACGACAAGCCTATACTACCTCTTGAGCACTGCGTTGGTTTTCCCTTGAAGAGGAAAGGGTGATGCAGCAAAGTAGTGTAAGTATTTCCCTCAGTTTTTGAGAACCAAGGTATCAATCCAGTAGGAGGCTACGCGCGAGTCCCTCGCACCTACACAAACAAATAAATCCTCGCAACCAACGCGATAAGGGGTTGTCAATCCCTACACGGTCACTTATGAGAGTGAGATCTGATAGATATGATAGGATAATATTTTTGGTATTTTTATGATAAAGATGCAAAGTAAAATAAAAGCAAAATAAAAAGCAAAGGAAATAACTAAGTGTTGGAAGATTAATATGATGAAGATAGACCCGGCGGCCATAGGTTTCACTAGTGGCTTCTCTCAAGAGCATAAGTATTTTATAGTGGGTGAACAAATTACTGTTGAGCAATTGACAGCACTGAGCATAGTTATGAGAATATCTAGGTATGATCATGTATATAGGCATCACGTCCGAGACAAGTAGACCGACTCCTGCCTGCATCTACTACTATTACTCCACACATCGACCGCTATCCAGCATGCATCTAGAGTATTAAGTTCATAAGAACAGAGTAACGCCTTAAGCAAGATGACATGATGTAGAGGGATAAATTCATGCAATATGATAAAAACCCCATCTTGTTATCCTCGATGGCAACAATACAATACGTGCCTTGCTGCCCCTACTGTCACTGGGAAAGGACACCGCAAGATTGAACCCAAAGCTAAGCACTTCTCCCATTGCAAGAAAGATCAATCTAGTAGGCCAAACCAAACTGATAATTCGAAGAGACTTGCAAATATAACCAATCATACATAAAAGAATTCAGAAGATTCAAATATTGTTCATAGATAAACTTGATCATAAACCCACAATTCATCGGTCTCAACAAACACACCGCAAAAGAAGATTACATCGAATAGATCTCCACGAGAGAGGGGGAGAACATTGTATTGAGATCCAAAAAGAGAGAAGAAGCAATCTAGCTAATAACTATGGACGCGAAGGTCTGAGGTAAACTACTCACACATCATCGGAGAGGCTATGGTGTTGATGTAGAAGCCCTCCGTGATCGATGCCCCCTCCGACGGAGCTCCGGAACAGGCCCCAAGATGGGATCTCATGGGTACAGAAGGTTAGGGCAGTGGAATTAGGTTTTTGGCTCCGTATCTGATCGTTTGGGGGTACGTAGGTATATATAGGAGGAAGGAGTACGTCGGTGGAGCAACAGGGGGCCCACGAGGGTGGAGGGCGCGCCTGGGGGGTAGGCGCGCCCCCCTACCACGTGGCTTCCTCCTTTATTTCTTGACGTAGGGTCCAATTCTCCTGGATCATGTTCGTTCTGAAAATCACGTTCCCGAAGGTTTCATTCCGTTTGGACTCCGTTTGATATTCTTTTTCTGTGAAACTCTGAAATAGGCAAAAAAAACAGCAATTCTGTGTTGGGCCTCCGGTTAATAGGTTAGTCCCAAAAATAATATAAAAGTGAATAATAAAGCCCAATAATATCCAAAACAGAAGATAATATAGCATGGAGCTATCAAAAATTATAGATACGTTGGAGACGTATCAAGCATCCCCAAGCTTAATTCCTGCTCATCCTCGAGTAGGTAAATGAAAAAAACAGAATTTTTGATGTGGAATGCTACTAGGCATAATTTCAATGTAATTCTTCTTAATTGTGGTATGAATATTCAGATCCAAAAGATTCAAGACAAAAGTTTAATATTGACATAAAAATTAATAATACTTCAAGCATACTAACCAAGCAATCATGTCTTCTCAAAATAACATGGCCAAAGAAAGTTATCCCTACAAAATCATATAGTCTGGCTATGCTCTATCTTCACCACACAAAGTATTTAAATCATGCACAACCCCGATGACAAGCCAAGCAATTGTTTCATACTTTTGACGTTCTCAAACTTTTTCAATCTTCACGCAATACATGAGCGTGAGCCATGGACATAGCACTATATGTGGAATAGAATGGTGGTTGTGGAGAAGAAAAAAAGGGAGAAGATAGTCTCACATCAACTAGGCGTATCAACGGGCTATGGAGATGCCCATCAATAGATATCAATGTGAGTGAGTAGGGATTGCCATGCAACGGATGCACTAGAGCTATAAGTATATGAAAGCTCAACAAAAGAAACTAAGTGTGTGTGCATCCAACTCGCTTGCTCACGAAGACCTAGGGCATTTTGAGGAAGCCCATCATTGGAATATACAAGCCAAGTTCTATAATGAAAAATTCCCACTAGTATATGAAAGTGATAAAATGAGAGACTCTCTATCATGAAGATCATGGTGCTACTTTGAAGCACAAGTGTGGTAAAAGGATAGTAACATTGTCCCTTCTCTCTTTTTCTCTCATTTTTTTATTTTATTTTGGGACTTTTCCTTTTTTATGGCCTTTTTTTTAATTTCGTCCAGAGTCTCATCCCGACTTGTGGGGGAATCATAGTCTCCATCATCCTTTCCTCACTTGGGACAATGCTCTAAAAATGATGATCATCACACTTTTATTTACTTACAACTCAATACTTAGAACAAAATATGACTCTATGTGAATGCCTCCGGCGGTGTACCGGGATATGCAATGAATCAAGAGTGACATGTATGAAAGAATTATGAACGGTGGCTTTGCCACAAATACGATGTCAACTACATGATCATGCAAAGCAATATGACAATCATGGAGCATGTCATAATAATCGGAACGGTGGTAAGTTGCATGGCAATATATCTCGGAATGGCTATGGAAATGCCATGATAGGTAGGTATGGTGGCTGTTTTGAGGAAGGTATATGGTGGGTGTATGATACCGGCGAAAAGTGAGCGGTATTAGAGAGGCTAGCAATGGTGGTAGGAAGAAAAGTGCGTATAATCCATGGACTCAACATTAGTCATAAAGAACTCATATACTTACTGCAAAAATCTACAAGTTATCAAAGCAAAGTATTACGCGCATGCTCCTAGGGGGATAGAATTGTAGGAAAAGACAATCGCTCGTCCCCGACCACCACTCATAAGGAAGACAATCAATAAATAAATTATGCTCCGACTTCATCACATAACGGTTCACCATACGTGCATGCTACGGGAATCACAAACTTTAACAAAGTATCTCTCAAATTCACAACTACTCAACTTGCATGACTCTAATATCACCATCTTTATATCTCAAAACAATTATCAAGCATCAAACTTTTCTTAGTATTCAACACACTCATAAGAAAGTTTTTACTAATCTTGAATACCTAGCATATTAGGATTATTTAAGCAAATTACGATGCTATTTAAGACTCTCAAAATAATCTAAGTGAAGCATGAGAGATCAATAGTTTCTATAAAACAAATCTACCACCGTGCTCTAAAAGATATAAGTGAAGTACTAGAGCAAAAACTATATAACTCAAAAGATATAAGTGAAGCACATAGAGTATTCTCATAATTTCCGAATCATGTGTGTCTCTCTCAAAAGGTGTGTACAGAAAGATGATTGTGGTAAACTAAAAATAAAGACTCAAATCATACAAGACGCTCCAAGCAAAACACATATCATGTGGTGAATAAAAATATAGCTCCAAGTAAAGTTACCGATGGAAGTAGACGAAAGAGGGGATGCCTTCCGGGGCATCCCCAAGCTTTGGCTTTTAGGTGTCCTTAGATTATCTTGGGGGTGCCATGGGCATCCCCAACCTTAGGCTCTTGCCACTCCTTGTTCCATAATCCACCAAATCTTTCACCCAAAACTTGAAAACTTCACAACACAAAACTTAACAGAAAATCTCGTGAGCTCCGTTAGCGAAAGAAAACAAAAGACCACTTCAAGGTACTGTAATGAACTTATTCTTTATTTATATTGGTGTTAATCCTACTGTATTTCAACTTCTCTATGGTTTATAAACTCTTTTACTAGCCATAGATTCATCAAAATAAGCAAACAACACGCGAAAAACAGAATCTATCAAAAACAGAACAGTCTGTAGTAATCTGTAACTAACGCAAACTTCTGGAACTCCAAAAAATCATCAAAAATAGTACGACCTAGGCAATTTGTTTATTGATCAGCAGCAATTGGAATAAATATTTTATCACGTTCTGGTGATTTTTAACAATTATTTTCGTGAACAGAAAGTTTCTCGAAATTTTGCAAGATCAAATAACTCTCATCCAAGAAGATCCTATAGGTTTAACTTGGAACAACACTAACTAAACATAAAAACACATCTAACCAGAGGCTAGATCAAATATTTATTCCTAAACAGAATCAAAAAGCAAAAAACTAAAAATAAAATTGGGTTGCCTCCCAACAAGCCCTATCGTTTAACGCCCCTAGCTAGGCATAAAAGCAAGATAGATCTAGGTATTGCCATCTTTGGTAGGCAATCCATAAGTGGCTCTCATGATAGATTCATATGGTAATTTTATTTTCTTCCTAGGGAAGTGTTCCATGCCTTTCTTTAATGGAAATTGGAATCTAATATTCCCTTCCTTCATATCAATAATTGCACCAATCGTTCTAAGGAAAGGTCTACCAAGAATAATAGGACATGAAGGACTGCAATCTATATCAAGAACGATAAAATCTACAGGCACATAGTTCCTATTTGCAACAATAAGAACATCATTAATTCTTCCCATAGGTTTCTTAATAGTGGAATCCGCAAGGTGCAAGTTTAGAGAGCAATCATCAAAATCACGGAAACCTAGCAAATCGCACAAAGTTTTGGGAATAGTGGAAACACTAGCACCCAAATCACATAAAGCATAGAACTCATGATCCTTATCTGAAGTTTAATAGTAGGTTCCCACTCATCATAAAGTTTTCTACGGATAGAAACTTCCAACTCAAGTTTTTCTTCATAAGATTGTATCAAAGCATCAACGATATGTTTGGTGAAAGCTTTATTTTGACTATAAGCATGAGGAGAATTTAGCACGGATTGCAACAAGGAAATACAATCTATCAAAGAGCAATGATCATAATTAAATTCCTTAAAATCCAAAATAGTGGGTTTATTAACATCTAACGTTTTGATTTCTTCAATCCCACTTTTATCAATTTTAGCATCAAGATCTAAAAACTCCGAATTTTTTGAATGCCTTCTAGGTAAAGGTGGATCATATTCAGTCCCATCATTATCAAGATTCATATTGCAAAACAAAGATTTAATAGGGGACACATCAATAACTTTTAGATCTTCATCTTTATTTTCATAGAAATTTGAAGAACACGCTTTCATAAAGCAATCTTTCTTAGCACGCATCCTAGCGGTTCTTTCTTTGCACTCATCAATGGAAATTCTCATGGCTTTGAGAGACTCATTGATATCATGCTTAGGAGGAATAGATCTAAGTTTTAAAGAATCAACATCAAGAGAAATTCTATCAACGTTCCTAGCCAATTCATCAACTTTAAGCAATTTCTCTTCAAGCAAAGCATTGAAATTCTTTTGCGAATTCATAAACTCTTTAACACTAGTCTCAAATTCAGAGGGCATCTTATTAAAATTTCCATAAGAATTGTTGTAGGAATTACCATAATTATTAGAGGAATTGCTAGGATAAGGCCTAGGATTAAAGTTTCCTCTATACGCGTTGTTACCAAAATTATTCCTACCAACAAAATTCACATCCATAGATTCATTATTATTCTCAATCAAAGTAGACAAAGGCATATCATTAGGATCAGAAGAAACACTCTTACTAGCAAATAATTTCATAAGTTCATCCATCTTTCCACTCAAAACATTAATTTCTTCTATCGCATGCACTTTTTATTAGTAGATCTTTCAGTGTGCCATTGAGAATAATTAACCATAATATTATCTAGGAGTTTAGTAGCTTCTCCTAAAGTGATTTCCATAAAAGTGCCTCCCGCGGCCGAATCTAAAAGATTTCTAGAAGCAAAATTCAATCCGGCATAAAAATTTGTATAATCATCCACAAATTCAAACCATGAGTAGGGCAATTACGTATCATTAACTTCATCCTCTCCCAAGCTTGTGCAACATGTTCATGATCAAGTTGCTTAAAATTCATAATATCGTTTCTAAGAGAGATAATCTTAGCGGGAGGAAAATACTTAGAGATAAAAGCATCTTTGCACTTATTCCAAGAATCAATACTATTTTTAGGCAGAGACGAAAACCAAGCTTTAGCATGATCTCTAAGTGAAAAGGGAAATAGCTCCAACTTAACAATATCATTGTCAACATCTTTCTTCTTTTGCATATCACACAAATCAACGAAGGTATTTAGATGAGTAGCGGCATCTTCACTAGGAAGGCCGGCGAATTGATCTTTCATGACAAGATTCAACAAAGCAGCATTGCTTTCACAAGATTCAGTATCGGTAAGAGGAGCAATCGGAGTGCTAAGGAAATCATTATTGTTGGTATTGGTAAAGTCACACAATTTGGTATTATCTTGAGCCATCGTGACAAACAAGCAATCCAACACATGAGCAAATGAGAAACAAGCGAAAAAGAGGCGAACAAAAAAAAGAGGGTGAATAACACGGCAAGGGTGAAGTGGGGGAGAGGAAAACGAGAGGCAAATGGCAAATAATGTAATGCGGAGATAAGGGTTTGTGATGGGTACTTGGTATGTTGACTTTTGCGTAGACCTCCCCGGCAACGGCGCCAGAAATCCTTCTTCCTACCTCTTGAGCACTGCGTTGGTTTTCCCTTGAAGAGGAAAGGGTGATGCAGCAAAGTAGTGTAAGTATTTCCCTCAGTTTTTGAGAACCAAGGTATCAATCCAGTAGGAGGCTACGCGCGAGTCCCTCGCACCTACACAAAACAAATAAATCCTCGCAACCAACGCGATAAGGGGTTGTCAATCCCTACACGGTCACTTACGAGAGTGAGATCTGATAGATATGATAGGATAATATTTTTGGTATTTTTATGATAAAGATGCAAAGTAAAATAAAAGCAAAATAAAAAGCAAAGGAAATAACTAAGTGTTGGAAGATTAATATGATGAAGATAGACCCGGGGGCCATAGGTTTCACTAGTGGCTTCTCTCAAGAGCATAAGTATTCTACGGTGGGTGAACAAATTACTGTTGAGCAATTGACAGAATTGAGCATAGTTATGAGAATATCTAGGTATGATCATGTATATAGTCATCACGTCCGAGACAAGTAGACCGACTCCTGCCTGCATCTACTACTATTCCTCCACTCATCGACCGCTATCCAGCATGCATCTAGAGTATTAAGTTCATAAGAACAGAGTAACGCCTTAAGCAAGATGACATGATGTAGAGGGATAAATTCATGCAATATGATTAAAAAAACATCTTGTTATCCTCGATGGCAACAATACAATATGTGCCTTGCTTCCCCTACTGTCACTGGGAAAGGACACCGCAAGATTGAACCCAAAGCTAAGCACTTCTCCCATTGCAAGAAAGATCAATCTAGTAGGCCAAACCAAACTGATAATTCGAAGAGACTTGCAAAGATAACCAATCATACATAAAAGAATTCAGAAGATTCAAATATTGTTCATAGATAAACGTGATCATAAACCGACAATTCATCGGTCTCAACAAACACACCGCAAAAGAAGATTACATCGAATAGATCTTCACGAGAGAGGGGAGAACATTGTATTGAGATCCAAAAAGAGAGAAGAAGCCATCTAGCTAATAACTATGGACGTGGAGGTCTGAGGTAAACTACTCACACATCATCGGAGAGGCTATGGTGTTGATGTAGAAGCCCTCCGTGATCGATGCCCCCTCCGACGGAGCTCCGGAACAGGCCCCAAGATGGGATCTCGTAGGTACAGAAGGTTGCGGCGGTGGAATTAGGTTTTTGGCTCCGTATCTGATCGTTTGGGGGTACGTAGGTATATATAGGAGGAAGGAGTACGTCGGTGGAGCAACAGGGGGCCCACGAGGGTGGAGGGCGCGCCTGGGGGATAGGCGCGCCCCCCTACCTCGTGGCTTCCTCCTTTATTTCTTGACATAGGGTCCAAGTCTCCTGGATCATGTTCGTCCTGAAAATCACGTTCCCGAAGGTTTCATTCCGTTTGGTATTCTTTTTCTGCGAAACTCTAAAATAGGCAAAAAAAACAGCAATTCTGGGCTGGGCCTCCGGTTGATAGGTTAGTCCCAAAAATAATATAAAAGTGAATAATAAAGCCCAATAATATCCAAAACAGAAGATAATATAGCATGGAGCAATCAAAAATTATAGATACGTTGGAGACGTATCAGCCCACGTCATGAACAATCCCTTCATCACCACCAAAGGAGAACTGAGTATTGGGTATGGGCACTCCCCTTGGCAACTGCCAAGCTTGGGGTAGGTGCCCCGATATCGTATCACCATCACACTTCTATCTTTACCGTTTTTCTTAGTTCGATCCTTTTGGTTATATCTTGATCTAGTAGAATAAAGTTTAGTATGATTTAGCTTTGAGTTTTTGTGTGAATCCTTATCTATGTAATCGAGTCCGTGAGCTATATATAATAAAGATTAGTCTTGAGTCGAGGGCTTGGTTATCTTGCTATGATCTTGAGGGAATAATAGTAAAAGGAGAGAATAAAAAGAAATAAAGAGATCATATTGATCTTATGGAGAGTAATGACTTCACATATAAAGAGTATGATGAATAAAAGTTGTTGAGAGTTGACAAACATAGTTGTGGTCATCGTTGCAATTAATAGGAAGTAATAAAGAAAGAGAGGTTTTCACATATAAATATACTATCTTGGACATCTTTTATGATTGTGAGCACTCATTAAAATATGACATGCTAAAAAGTTGATGTTGGACAAGGAAGACAACGTAATGGGTTATGTTTTCTTATATCCGAAATAAAGTATATTGTCATGGATCATCCAACATGTTGGCTTGCCTTTCCCCCTCATGCTAGCCAAATTCTCTACACCAAGTAGAGATACTACTTGTGCTTCCGAATATCCTTAAACCCAGTTTTGCCATGAGAGTCCACCATATCTACCCATGGATTGAGTAAGATCCTTCAAGTAAGTTGTCATTGTTGCATGCAATAAAAATTGCTCTCTAAATATGTATGATCTATTAGTGTGGAGAAAATAAGCTTTATACGATCTTGTGATATGGAAGAAATAAAAGCGACGGACTGCATAATAATATTCCCTATCACAAGTGGCAATATAAAGTGACGTTGTTTTTCATTAAGATTTTGTGCATCCAACCATAAAAGCACATGAGAACCTCTCTTCCCTCTGCGATGGGCCTGTCTTTTATTTTTGTCTTATGTCTTATGCAAGAGTCGCGGTGATCTTCACCTTTCCTTTTTACACTTTATCCTTTGGCAAGCACATTGTGTTGGAAAGATCCTGATATATATATATATATATATATATATATATATATATATATATATATATATATATATATATATCCAATTGGATGTAAGTTAGCATAAACTATTATTGTTGACATTACCCTTGAGGTAAAAGGTTGGGAGGCAATGCTATAAGCCCCTATCTTTCTCTGTGTCCGATTAAAACTCCATACCCATAAGTATTGCGTGGGTGTTAGCAATTGTGAAAGACTAAATGATAGTTGAGTATGTGGACTTGCTGAAAAGTTCTTATATTGACTCTTTCCGATGTTATGATAAATTGCAATTGCTTCAATGAATGAGATCATAGTTTGTTAGTTTTCAATGAAGTTTCTGATTCATACTTGACATTGTGAATAGATTGTTACTTTAGCATAAGAAATCATATGACAATATATATAGGGAAAATCCATCCTACCACCCGGTCGTAGTTACCCCACATATCTCATATACTACCATGCGATACTATATTTACTATTTTATTATTTTAAATATGTTCATGCTATAAGTAGTCATGTGAATTTGGTATTCGTGCGATATTTTGATGAGATGTATGTTGTCTTTCCTCTAGTGGTGTTATGTGAACGTCGACTACATAACACCTCACCATTATTTTGGCCTAGGGGAAGGCATTGGGAAGTAATAAGTAGATGATGGGTTGCTAGAGTGACAGAAGCTTAAACCCTAGTTTATGTGTTGCTTCGTAAGGGGCTGATTTGGATCCATATTTTTCATGCTATGGTTAGGTTTACCTTAATACTTCTTTTGTAGTTGTGGATGCTTGCAAGGGGGTTAATCATAAGTGGGATGCTTGTCCAAGGAAGGTCAGTACCCAAGCACCGGTCCACCCACATATCAAATTATCAAAGTAATGAACGCGAATCATATGAGCATGATGAAAACTAGCTTGACGGTAATTCCCATGTGTCCTTGGGAGCGCTTTCCTTTATATAAGAGTTTGTCCAGGCTTGTCCTTTGCTAAAAAAAGGATTGGGCCACCTTGTTTACTTTTGTTACTTGTTAGCCGTTACAAATTACCTTATCACAAAACTACCTGTTACCGATAATTTCATTGCTTGCAGAGAATACCTTACTGAAAACCGCTTGTCATTTCCTTCTGCTCCTCGTTGGGTTCGACACTCTTACTTATCGAAAGGACTACGATAGATCCCCTATACTTGTGGGTCATCACTGTCTTGGAGGACCCGGCTGATTCGAGCCGGCTTCCACTACGACCGGCTCATTGCCGACGTCGGCCGGCTTGGAGCCGAGGTGGAGAGGGCGAGGGTGGAGGCGACGGGAGCCCGGCGGGCGCTCGACAAAGCCAGCCAGCTGCGGGAGCAGCTGGCGGGCGACAAGGGCCGTCTTGAGGCCGAGGTGGAGCGCCTCAAGGCGGAGGCCGCCAAGGTTGTGGAGGCACAGCAGGCCCTTGCCGAGGCGGACCAGCAACGCGGCAAGCTGGCCGACAACAAGGGGCAACTCCAGGCCGAGGTGGAGCGCCTGAAGGCGCTGGTGGCCACGACGGAGGAGACCCGGCACCGCGAGGAAGCCATGAAGGCGGCCGAGGACAAGGAAGCCGAGCTGAAGGCGACCCTTGCCAAGATCGCCGATCTGGAGAAGACGCTCTAGGAGCGTGACCGCATCATCGCCTGGGAGCGGCGCGGAACGTTGCTCGAAGCGCAGCACCTAGAAGAGTCCTTCTCTAGTAAGTGCTTTCCTTCGGTTTTGTTGTTGCCGGGTTGGGACCCCGGCTTCTCTTCCTTAGTGACTTTCTTCTAGCTAGCTTTTCTTTTCGACAGGGGCCTTCCAGGAGATGCGTCAGCTGGCGGAGGACGCGGTCCACTTTCAGCGCGACCCGCAGGGGATCGTCGGCTCCGGGACTGACCCGCGGGTGGCCTGGACCTTCCCGAAGATCGTGACCGCCGCCGAGGCCCGTCTGCGAGTCTTGAGCGAGCAGATGGGGCGACTCTCTAAGGCCGGCGCGGCGATGACGGCGGCCCTCTGGTCGGGTTCCGTCGCGCCGACCAGCTTCACGCGGCTGGCGCGGTGGTTGGAGGCGGGCCTGGACCGTCTTCATGAGTGGCGGGTTTCCGCCGCTCGTGTTGGCGCCGAGATGGCGCTCAGGTTCGCGATGTCTTGGCATCCGGACCTGGCGCTGGATGCGTTGATGGGCCAGCGAGCTGGCTCGGAGAACCAGCTGCAGGCGGAGGCCGGACGGATCGCCGCCCAGGCCAGCTACATCGCTGGATTCGCCTTCCATGACGAGTTCCAGCCGGAGCGGGCGGAGGATGGCGGAGTCGTGCCTGCTGACGACTACGGCCTGCTTTTGGATGACCCGGAGGGCAGCTCTGAGGAGACGGATGTCTATCACGACGCCGACGCCGGGGAGGAGGATACCGGCACCTCAGCAGACCCGGGAGCTGTGTGATCCGGCAGCGAGAATGCCTGATTTTTAACTTAGCAAAAATTTCTGTTAGGTAGCAGGTCCACCCACCCACTGGGGGTTAACTGGGTGTAATGAACTCTGGCCTTGGGCCTGTTTATGAACTTATGGTGTATGAGCTTTGTGAATGTTTGCGCCTTTGCTTTTCGTTTTTTCGAGCCGTTTTCCTGCACTTTCCCCTCCTGGGCTTCTCCCCCGCGAGTCTGACGGCCGAGGCTCCGGTCCGTGACAAGTGGTTCGGCCTTTGAGAAGAGCGTGCAGTACTTAGGCTTTCAAAACGTTGAGCGCGAGCGAAACACCCACTGGGTCGGCTGGCGGCAATCCGGCGGGGCCCGGTTGGCGAGCAGCGGGTCGTGCGGCAACTTAAAATGGCGAGGCCGGGTTGAGCGACCCAGCGGTATGCAGAAACTTCGTGGATGCCTGCGCTCTTGCTTTTCATTTTTGGAGCCGTTTTCTCGCAACGTTCCCCCTTTGGGTTCCCCCCCCCCCCGCGCGAGTCTGATGGCTGAGGCTCCGGTCCGTGACAAGGGGTTCGGCCTTTGAGAGGAGCGTGCGATACTTAGGATTTTGAAACGTTGAGCGCGAGCGAAACACCCACTGGGCCGGCTGGCGGCAATCCGGCCGGGCCAGGTTGGCGAGCAGCCGGTTGTGCAGCAACTTAAAGTGGCGGGGCCGGGTTGGGCGACCTGGCGGTTCTTGACTTAGTGTTCATGGCGTGCTGGTGCTTTTGGTCTCATGTGCTTGCCAGCCAACAGCCGAAGCCGGTTCTGCGGCTTAGGGCGAAGTGAAAGGCCGTGGCGATCCAACGCGTCATGAGTTGCTAAGGAGAACGGCGGGTGGCCAAGCCGGCCAGCCCCCGATCCCTCGGGTTGAGCGAGTCGACCCGGTGGTCGCGTTGGTTTAAGAGGAAAGCAATGCACAAATGTAGGAGACACAATAGCTTGGTCGGGAAGGGCAGCCCCCGAGCATCGTTTCGGGATCCCATAGTTTTCAGATGATTCCAAAAGGCAGCGATACATACGTGCACACGGCTAACTGTAAAATGGGCGAAGGAGCTCTGCATTCCATCGTCGGGTTGTTTCTTCACCGGCGGTGTCCCTCTTGTGCTTGTTTGACTTGCGGGCGTCGATGAGGTAGTACGCGTTGCGATCGCACAAGGCCTTGCTGATGATGAAGGGGCCCTCCCATGGGGAGGATAGCTTGTGTTGGCCGGTCTGCTCTTGGATGAGCCGGAGGACGAGGTCTCCCTCCCGAAAAGCGAGGGGCTTGATCTTCTTACTGTGGTAGTGCCTCAGGCCTTGCTGGTAGATGGCTGAGCGGCTGAGCGCTAGGAGATGTGCCTCTTCGAGCAGGTCGACGCCGTCTTCGCGGGCTTCCTTGGCTTCGGCTTCCGTGTACATCGTGACGCGCGGCAAGTCAAACTCGACGTCGATCGGGATGACGACTTCTGCTCCGTAGACGAGGAAGAATGGGGTGTACCCAGTCGACCGGTTTGGCGTGGTGCGGAGACTCCAGAGGACGGACGGCAACTCATCAAGCCAGCTGCTGGGCAAACGGATGAGCGGCTCGACGAGTCGCGACTTGATGCCAGATAGGATGAGGCCGTTGGCCCGCTTGACCTAGCTATTGGACTGCGGATGTGCAACGGAAGCCAGGTTGAGGCGGATGCCGGAGACGGAGCAGTACTGCGCGAGTGCGCCCTTGGCGAAGTTGGTGTCGTTGTCCGTGATGATGTTGTTCGGCATGCCGTAGCGCACCGAGATGTCCTTGACGAATCGAACGGCCGTTGGCCCATCCAGCTTCTTGATTAGCCTTGCTTCGATCCATTTGGTGAACTTGTCCACTGCCACCAGCAAATGTGTCATGCCGCCTCGAGCGGTCTTGAAGGGCCCCACCATGTCGAGTCCCCAGACCGCGAAGGGCCAGGCGATCGGGATGGTCTGGAGTGCCGACGCCGGCTGGTGGCTACGCTTGCTGAAGCGCTGGCATCCCTCGCACTTGAGGACGAGTGACTCTGCGTCTTCGAGGGCCGTGGGCCAGTAGAAACCATGGCGAAAGCCTTGGCCACCAGGGACCGCGAGGCAGCGTGGTGCCCGCACTCGCCCTGGTGTACGTCGAGGAGGATCTCAATGCCCTTGCCTTGCTCGACGCAGCGTTGGAATACGCCGGTGGAGCTGCGCTTGACGAGCTCGTTGTTGATGATGTTGTAGGCGGACGCCCGGCGCTGCACCTGCCAGGCTTCAGTCTCGTCCATGGGGAGGACCCCGTTCTCCAGGAACTCCGAGATGGGCAGGGCCCAGGATGGCGCCATCACCACGGCGAAGAGGGCCACCATTCCGGGCTCTGGGGCGGCAGCCCCCGAGCCAGGTTCAGCAGTCCCCGGGTCGGGTTCGGCAGTCCCCGGGCCGGGTTGAGGCGCGACCGGGTCAGGTGGAGCAGTTCCCGGGCCGGGTTGAGGCGCGGCCGGGTCGCCTGGGACGTGGATGGACTCGGAGTCCGGAGAAGGCTTGACAGACGGCTTGTGCAGATGCTCGAGGGAGACGCCGGACGGGATGGACTACTGGGACGAGGCGATCTTGGCGAGCGTGTCGGTGTCGTCGATGGCGCGCAGGCCCAGCCGGTCGGTGACCGCGCCGCGGGTGGCCGGGTCGGCTCCAGTCGGACGTCAGCCGGGTTGGAGCAGGGGATCGAGTCGGCGTCGGACCTCCAAGACCGGCTCGTGGCCCAAGCCGCCGGCGGTCGTCGGGGCGGGGTTGCGCCTGGTCCGGGTGCGGCCGGAGTGCGCCTCGCCGGGTGGTGAGGATGTCATGTGCTGGATGTCGCCGGTTCCAGCGACGCGGGCGGAGCCGGAACCGGCCGGCTTGGCGAGTTGGTTGAGGCGGTCCTGTTGTGCGTTGGCCGTAGCGAGGAGGTCATTCACCCTCTTGAGGTGGTCCTGCAGCTCTTCGCCTGCGAGCTGGTCCAGGCCGACCGTGTCCGCCTGGGAAGCGTGCATGTTCTTCACGAGAGTCTCATAGACGGGAGGGAAGGCGCCGAAGGCGCGCCCGATCGCGCCGCCCTGGGCCCGCACGTCGGCGACCCGGCTTGGCTCGGGCGCGTCCGGCGTGAAGCCGTAGGCGGTGTTGCGCTCCAGCTGAGCGGAGTCGAGGCGGCGCTGCATGGCAGCGAGCGTCTCGGTGAGGTCCAGCAGGCACTGGCGGTCCTCGTCGAGGCGAGTCCGGGCCTCGGCGATGTCGGAGGCGTCGATGTCGGTGCCGATGGGACGCGAAGGCTCTGCATCATGGCGCGCAACTGGTTGGGCGGGCTGGCCCGCTCCGCTGCGGCCCTGGCTTCGGCGGCCTTCCTCGCCGCACTGGACGAGGAAGCGGCGCCGGTGTCGGTGAAGAAAACTTCCACACGGAGGTCCATTGCCCCGACGGGAGTGTCGCCGCCGAGGGAAAGGGGAGAGCCACAAAGTACCTCGTTGGGGTACTCGTCGGCCGCAGGTGCGTCGGAGATGTGCAGCGTGGCGAAGGAGGCAGCGAGTGCGTCGATGACGTCATCCGCCAGCGTGACGGGCTCGTTGGAGTCGGAGAGGAGCCCCGTCTGAAGCATGCTCCCGGCCAGGACCTCGAGCTGCGCCACGGTGGGCGCCAACAGTCGTGGTGGGCGCACGGCAGATGCCAAGGTATGGCTAAAGAGAGGAGGAGGCTCAAGGGTACCGGTGGGCTCCAGAGGCGAGGTCGGCATGAGCGAGCGTGGGACGCAAGACATACCCAGGTCCGGGGCTCTCCGGAGAGATAACACCCCTAATCCTGTCGAGTGTGGTTTATATGTCACTGTACAGAGTTGCTCCTAGAGCCGTATGGAGGAAGAAGGAAGGCGGGCCTAGGCTTAGGCTGCTCCCTCTCCTCGGGTGTTGCTTGCTAGGTGTGTGAGTGAATGAGTAAGTTCGCCTGTGCGAGTGACAGAGTTGCATGTATGCATGAGGGCTCCTGGGGGGTTTTATAGGTTAACCCCACAGGGGTACAATGGTAATGTTACAAGGCCGTAGGGCCGGGTTGTCAGTGCCTAGGAACCGGGTGCTGGGACCCGCCGGGTGCCAGGTCTCGCCGGGTTCCCCGGGCGCGGGACCCGCCGGGTACGGGGGCACTGTTGGCCGTCTTGTCGATTGTTAGGGAGTGGCCGGGTTGAGTCGGCTATAGTGGCGCTCCGTCAGGTCGCCGCTTGCTGGCGTCATGGGTGACGACGATTGCACCGTGGCCACGCTGTTGGGGAACGTAGCGGAAATTCAAAATATTCTACGCATCACCAAGATCAATCTATGGAGTAATCTAGCAACGAGGGGAAGGGGAGTGCATCTACATACCCTTGTAGATCGCGATGCGGAAGCGTTGCAAGAACGCGGATGAAGGAGTTGTACTCGTAGCGATTCAGATCGCGGTTGATTCCGATCTAAGCGCCGAACCACGGCGCCTCCGCGTTCAACACACGTGCAGCCCGGTGACGTCTCCCACACCTTGATCCAGCAAGGAGAGAGGGAGAGGTTGGGGAAGACTCCTTCCAGCAGCAGCACAACGTCATGGTGGTGATGGAGGAGCGTGGCACTCCAGCAGGGCTTCGCCAAGCACTGCGAGAGACGAGGAGGGAGAGGGGTAGGGCTGCGCCAAAGAGAGAGATGTTCTCATGTCTCTGGCAGCCCCAAAACCCCCACTATATATAGGGGAGGGGAAGGGGCTGCGCCCCCATCTAGGGTTTCCCCCCCAAGGGGTGCGTCCAGCCCTAGATGCATCTAGGGGGGCGGCCAGAGGGGGAGAGAGGGGGGCGCACCACTAGGTGGGCCTTAGGCCCATCTGAGCCTAGGGTTTCCCCCTTCCCCCTTTCCCTGCGCCTTGGGCCTCTTGTGGGGGGGCGCACCAGCTCACCTGGGGCTGGTCCCCTCCCACACTTGGCCCACGCAGCCCTCTGGGCCGGTGGCCCAACCTGGTGGACCCCCGGGACCCTCCCGGTGGTCCCAGTACGTTACCGATAGCACCTGAAACTTTTCCGGTGACCAAAACAGGACTTCCCATATATAAATCTTTACCTCCGGACCATTCCGGAACTCCTCGTGATGTCCGGGATCTCATCCGGGACTCCGAACAACATTCCGTAACCACGTATATCTATTCCCTATAACCCTAGCATCATCGAACCTTAAGTGTGTAGACCCTACGGGTTCGGGAACCATGCAGACATGACCGAGACGTTCTGCGGCCAATAACCATCAGCGGGATCTGGATACCCATGTTGGCTCCCACATGTCCCACGATGATCTCATTGGATGAACCACGATGTCGGGGATTCAATCAATCCCGTATACAATTCCCTTTGTCTATCGGTATGTTACTTGCCCGAGATTCGATTGTCGGTATCCCGATACCTTGTTCAATCTCGTTACCGGCAAGTCTCTTTACTCGTTCCGTAACACATCATCCTGTGATCAACTCCTTGGTCACATTGTGCACATTATGATGATGTCCTACCGAGTGGGCCCAGAGATACCTCTCCGTTTACATGGAGTGAAAAATCCCAGTCTCGATTCGTGCCAACCCAACAGACACTTTCGGAGATACCTGTAGTGCACCTTTATAGCCACCCAGTTACGTTGTGACGTTTGGTACACCCAAAGCATTCCTACGGTATCCGGGAGTTGCACAATCTCATGGTCTAAGGAAATGATACTTGACATCAGAAAAGCTCTTAGCAAACGAACTACACAATCATGTGCTAGGCTTAGGATTGGGTCTCGTCCATCACATCATTCTCCTAATGATGTGATCCCGTTATCAACGACATCCAATGTCCATGGTCAGGAAACCGTAACCATCTATTGATCAACGAGCTAGTCAACTAGAGGCTCACTAGGGACATGGTGTTGTCTATGTATCCACACATGTATCTGAGTTTCCTATCAATACAATTTTAGCATGGATAATAAACGATTATCATGAACAAGGAAATATAATAATAACCAATTTATTATTGCCTCTAGGGCATATTTCTAACAGTCTCCCTCTTGCACTAGAGTCAATAATCTAGTTCACATCGCCATGTGATTTATACCCAAGAGTTTACTAGAGTCAATAATCTAGTTCACATCACCATGTGATTGTAATGAATCCAACACCCATGGGGTTTGTTCATATCTCGCTTGTGAGAGAGGTTATTAGTCAACGGGTCTGAACCTTTCAGATCCGTGTGTGCTTTACGAAATATCTATGTCATCTTGTGGATGCAGCTACCACGCGCTACTTGGAGCCATTTCGAATAACTGTTCTACTATACGAATCCGGTTTACTACTCAGAGTCATCCGGATTAGTGTCAAAGTTTGCATCGACGTAACCCTTTACGACGAACTCCTTTTCACCTCCATAATCGAGAAAATTCCTTAGTCCACTAGATACTAAGGATAAGTTCGACCGTTGTCATGTGATCCATTCCCGGATCACTATTGTACCCCTTCACCAACTCATGGCAAGGCACACTTCATGTGCGGTACACAGCATAGCATATTGTAGAGCCTACGTCTAAAGCATAGGGGACGACCTTCGTCCTTTCTCTCTCTTCTGCTGTGGTCAGGTCTTGAGTCTTACTCAATACTCACACCTTGTAACACAGCCAAGAACTCCTTCTTTGCTGATCTATTTTGAACTCCTTCAAAAACTTGTCACGGTATGTATTCATTTGAAAGTACTATTAAGCGGGTTTTTTGATCTATCCTTATAGATCTTGATGCTCAATGTTCAAGTAGCTTAATCAGGTTTTCATTGAAAAACACTTTTCAAATAACCCTCTATGCTTTCCAGAAATTCTACATCATCTCTGATCAACAATATATACTCATCAGAAATTCTATAGTGCTCCCACTCACTTCTTTGGAAATACAAGTTTCTCATAAACTTTGTATAAACCCAAAATCTTTGATCATCTCATCAAAGCGTATATTCTGACTCCGAGATGCTTGCTCTAATCCATGGAAGGATCGCTGGAGCTAGCATACCTTTCAGCACCCTTAGGATCGACAAAACCTTTCTGATTGTATCACATACAACCTTTCCTTACGAAAACTGGTAAGGAAACTTGTTTTGACATCCATCTGCCAGATTTCATAAATGCAGCTAATGCTAACATGATTCCGGCGGACTTCAGCATCGCTACGGATGAGAAAATCTCATCGTAGTCAACTCCTTGAACTTGTGAAAACACTCTTTGCCACAAGTCGAGCTTCATAGACGGTAACCTTACCGTCCACGTCCGTCTTCTTCTTAAAGATCCATTTATCTCAATGGCTTGCCGATCATCGGGCAAGTTCACCAAAGTCCATGCTTTGTTCTGATACATGGATCCTATCTCGGATTTCATGGCTTCTAACCATTTGTCGGAATATGGGCCCACCATCGCTTCTCCATAGCTCGTAGGTTCATTGTTGTCTAGCAACATGACTTCCAAGACAGGATCACGCATTACTCTGAAGTAGTACGCATCCTCGTCATCCTACGAGGTTTGGTAGTGACTTGATCCGAAGTTTCATGATCACCATCATAAGCTTCCACTTCAATTGGTGTAGGTGCCACAGGAATAACTTCCTGTGCCTTGCTACACACTAGTTGAAGTTATGGTTCAATAACCTCATCAAGTCTCCACCATCCTCCCACTCAATTCTTTCGTTTCCTCGAGAAAGGACCCGTTTCTAGAAGCAGTTACTTTTGCTTCCAGATCTGAAATAGGAGGTATACACAACTGTTTTGGGTATTCTATGAAGATGCATTTATCCGCTTTGGGTTCGAGCTTATCAGCCTGAACTTTTTCACATAAGCATCGCAGCCCCAAACTTTTAAGAAACGACAACTTAGGTTTCTCTAAACGGTGTCGTCTCAACGGAATTGCGTGGTGCCCCTTTTAAAGTGAATGCGGTTGTCTCTACTGCCTAACCCATAAACGATAGTGGTAATTCGATAAGAGACATCATGGTATGCAACATATCCAATAGGGTGCAGTTATGATGTTCGGACACACCATCACACTATGGTGCTCCAAGCGGTATTAGTCGTGAAACAATTTCCACAATTTCTTAATTGTGTGCCAAACTCGTAACTCAGATATCTCTATGATCATATCATAGACATTTTATCCTCTTGTCACGACGATCTTCAACTTCACTCTGAAATTACTTGAACCTTTCAATAATTCAGACTTGTGTTTCATCAAGTAAATACACTCAGCATCTACTCAAATCATCTGTGAAGTAAGAACATTTCGATATCCACTGCGTACCTCAGCACTCATTGGACTGCACACATCAAATGTATTACTTCCAACAAGTTGCTCTCTTGTTCCATCTTACTGAAAACGAGGCCTTTCAGTCATCTTGCCCATGTGGTATGATTTGCATGTCTCAAGTGATTCAAAATCAAGTGAGTCCAAATGATCCATCTGCATGGAGTTTCTTCATGCATATATACCAATTGACATGGTTCGCATGTCTCAATCTTTTCAAAAACGAGTGAGTCCAAAGATCCATCTACATGGAGCTTCTTCATGCATTCTATACAAATATGACTCAAATGGTAGTGCCACAAGTATGTGGTACTATCATCACTATTTTATATCTTTTGGCACGAACATGTGTATCACTGCGATCGAGATTCATTTTAGGTGCAAGACCATTGAAGGTATTATTCAAATAAACAGAGTAACCATTATTCTCCTTAAATGAATAACTGTATTGCGATAAACATAATCCAATCATGTTTATGCTCAACGCAAACACCAAATAACAATTATTTAGGTTTAACACCAATCTCGATGGTAGAGGGAGCATGTGATGCTTGATCACATCAACCTTGGAAACACTTCCAACACATATCGTCATCTCACCTTTAGCTAGTCTCCGCTTATTCCGCGGCTTTTATTTCGAGTTACTAACACTTAGCAACCGAACCGGTATCTAATACCCTGGTGCTGCTAGGAGTACTAGTAAAGTACACATTCATATAATGTATATCCAATATACTTCTGTCGACCTTGCCTTCCTTCTCATCTACCAAGTATCTAGGGTAGTTCTGCTTCAGTGACCGTTCCCCTCATTACAGAAGCACTTAGTCTCGGGTTTGGGTTCAACCTTGGGATTCTTCACTAGAGCAGCAAATGATTTGCTGTTTCATGAAGTATCCCTTTTGCCCTTGCCCTTCTAGAAACTAGTGGTTTTACTAACCATCAACAATTGATGCTCCTTCTTGATTTCTACTTTCGCGGTGTCAAACATCGCGAGTTGCTCAAGGATCATCATGTCTATCCCTGATATGTTATAGTTCATCACGAAGCTCTAATAGCTTGGTGGCAGTGACTATGGAGAACCATCACTATCTCATCTGGAAGATTAACTCCCACTCGATTCAAGCGATTGTGGTACTCAGACAATCTGAGCACATGCTCAACGATTGAGCTTTTCTCCCTTAGTCTGCAGGCTTAAGAAACTTGTCAGAGGTCTCATACCTCTTGACGTGGGCACTAGTCTGAAATCTCAATTTTAGTCTTCGGAACATCTCACATGTTCTGCGACGTTTCAAAAACGTCTTTGGTGCCACAATTCTAAACCGTTAGCATTACGCACTGAACTATCACGTAGTCATCAAAACGTGTATGTCAGATGTTTCGCAACATCTACAGACGATGCTGAGGTTCAGCACACCGAGCGGTGCATTAAGGACATAAGCCTTCTGTGCAGCAATGAGGACAATCCTCAGTTTACGGACCCAGTCCGCACAATTGCTACTATCAACTTTCAACTAAATTTTCTCTAGGAACATATCTTAAACAGTAGAACTATAGCGTAAGCTATGACATAATTTGCAAAGACCTTTTGACTATGTTCATGATAATTAAGTTCATCTGATTATTTAATGAACTCCCACTCAGATAGAGATCCCTCTAGTCATCTAAGTGATACATGATCCGAGTCAAACTAGGCCGTGTCTGATCGTCACGTGAGACGGACTAGTCATCATCGGTGAACATCTCCATGTTGATCGCATCTACTATACGACTCATGTTCGACCTTTCGATCTCTTGTGTTCCGAGGCCATGTCTGTACATGCTAGGCTCGTCAAGTCGACCTAAGTGTTTCGCATGTGTTCCGAGGCCATGTCTGTACATGCTAGGCTCGTCAACACCCGTTGTATGTGAACGTTAGAATCTATCACACCCGATCATCACGTGGTGCTTCGAAACAACGAACCTGCGCAACGGTGCACAGTTAGGGGGAACACGTATCTTGAAATTTTAGTGAGGGATCATCTTATTTATGCTACCGTCGTTCTAAGCAAATAAGATGTAAACATGACAAACATCACATGCAAATCATAAGGTGACATGATATGGCCAATATCATCTTGCGCCTTTTGATCTCCATCTTCGAGGCGCGGCATGATCACCTTCATCACCGGCATGACACCATGATCTCCATCAGCGTGTCTCCATGAAGTTGTCTCGCCAACTATTACTTCTACTACTATGGCTAACGGTTAGCAATAAAGTAAAGTAATTACATGGCGTTTTCATTCACACGCAGGTCATACAATAAATTAAGACAACTCCTATGGCTCCTGCCGGTTGTCATACTCATCGACATGCAAGTCGTGATTCCTATTACAAGAACATGATCAATCTCATACATCACATATATCATTCATCACATCCTTTTGGCCATATCACATCACATAGCATACCCTGCAAAAACAAGTTAGACGTCCTCTAATTGTTGTTGCATGTTTTACGTGGCTGCTATGGGTTCCTAGCAAGAACGTTTCTTACCTACGCAAAAGCCACAACGTGATATGCCAATTTCTATTTACCCTTCATAAGGACCCTTTTCATCGAATCCGATCCGGCTAAAGTGGGAGAGACAGACACCCGCTAGCCACCTTATGCAACTAGTGCATGTCAGTCGGTGGAACCTGTCTCACATAAGAGTACGTGTAAGGTCGGTCCGGACCGCTTCATCCCACGATGCCGCCGAATCAAGATAAGACTAGTAACGGCAAGTAAATTGACAAAATCGACGACCACAACTACTTTGTGTTCTACTCGTGCATAAAAACTACGCATAGACCTAGCTCATGATGCCACTGATGGGGAACGTAGCGGAAATTCAAAATTTTCTACGCATCACCAAGATCAATCTATGGAGTAATCTAGCAACGAGGGGAAGGGGAGTGCATCTACATACCCTTGTAGATCGCGATGCGGAAGCGTTGCAAGAACGCGGATGAAGGAGTCGTACTCATAGCGATTCAGATCACGGTTGATTCCGATCTAAGCGCCGAACCACGGCGCCTCCGCGTTCAACACACGTGCAGCCCGGTGACGTCTCCCACGCCTTGATCCAGCAAGGAGAGAGGGAGAGGTTGGGGAAGACTCCGTCCAGCAGCAGCACAACGGCATGGTGGTGATGGAGGAGCGTGGCACTCCAGCAGGGCTTCACCAAGCACTGCGAGAGACGAGGAGGGAGAGGGGTAGGGCTATGCCAAAGAGAGAGATGTTCTCGTGTCTCTGGCAGCCCCAAAACCCCCACTATATATAGGGGAGGGGAAGGGGCTGCGCCCCCATCTAGGGTTTCCCCCCCAAGGGGTGCGGCCAGCCCTAGATGCATCTAGGGGGGGCAGAGGGGGAGAGAGGGGGGCGCACCACTAGGTGGGCCTTAGGCCCATCTGAGCCTAGGGTTTCCCCCTTCCCCCTTTCCCTGCGCCTTGGGCCTCTTGTGGGGGGGCGCACCAGCTCACCTGGGTCTGGTCCCCTCCCACACTTGGCCCATGCAGCCCTCTGGGCCGGTGGCCCCACCTGGTGGACCCCCGGGACCCTCCCGGTGGTCCCGGTACGTTACCGATAGCACCTGAAACTTTTCCGGTGACCAAAACAGGACTTCCCATATATAAATCTTTACCTCCGGACCATTCCGGAACTCCTCGTGACGTCCGGGATCTCATCCGGGACTCCGAACAACATTCGGTAACCACGTATATCTATTCCCTATAACCCTAGCATCATCGAACCTTAAGTGTGTAGACCCTACGGGTTCGGGAACCATGCAGACATGACCGAGACGTTCTGCGGCCAATAACCATCAGCGGGATCTGGATACCCATGTTGGCTCCCACATGTCCCACGATGATCTCATCGGATGAACCACGATGTCGGGGATTCAATCAATCCCGTATACAATTCCCTTTGTCTATCGGTATGTTACTTGCCCGAGATTCGATCGTCGGTATCCCGATACCTTGTTCAATCTCGTTATCGGCAAGTCTCTTTACTCGTTCTGTAACACATCATCCCGTGATCAACTCCTTGGTCACATTGTGCACATTATGATGATGTCCTATCGAGTGGGCCCAGAGATACCTCTCCGTTTACACGGAGTGACAAATCCCAGTCTCGATTCGTGCCAACCCAACAGACACTTTCGGAGATACCTGTAGTGCACCTTTATAGCCACCTAGTTACGTTGTGACGTTTGGTACACGCAAAGCATTCCTACGGTATCCGGGAGTTGCACAATCTCATGGTCTAAGGAAATGATACTTGACATTAGAAAAGCTCTTAGCAAACGAACTACACGATCTTGTGCTAGGCTTAGGATTGGGTCTCGTCCATCACATCATTCTCCTAATGATGTGATCCCGTTATCAACGACATCCAATGTCCATGGTCACGAAACCGTAAACATCTATTGATCAATGAGCTAGTCAACTAGAGGCTCACTAGGGACATGGTGTTGTCTATGTATCCACACATGTATCTGAGTTTCCTATCAATACAATTTTAGCATGGATAATAAACGATTATCATGAACAAGGAAATATAATAATAACCAATTTATTATTGCCTCTAGGGCATATTTCTAACACACGCCAGCCCTGGTCAGCGGGTAGGTGGAGGGCACTGTTGCCACGCCCGGCTGACCAGAGGCATGGGCGGGGCACTGTTGTCTTCATCATCGGTAGGTGGAGACTCATCCCATCGTACGGCTGGGATGGGACGGCCGCTGACCCTCGGCCGGGTTGGAGAACATGCCAAGGGTGGAGCTGGCTTGTTGGGGAAGTCTTGAGTTGGTTGTTGGGGCCGAGTTGAGGAGTCTGGCCGGGTCGAGGATTAGGCCGTGTCGAGGGGCTTGGCCGGGTCGAGCGACCCGGCCAAGCACGAGCCGGCTTAAGGGGCAATGTTGGCCCCGTTGTTGAAAAGGATCCGGGTTTCGTTGCCTGCGCGGGGTTCATCCCCCCAACACTCCTCCTCCTCCTCCCACTGCCCTCCTCCCCCTCCTCCCACCTCCTTCTCTCTCCTCCCTCCTCCTCCTCCTCCCTCCTCCCACCCCCTCCTCCCTCGGCCTCCTAGCCCCTCCTCCCTCGGCCTCCTAGCCCCTCCTCCTCTCTCCTCCCTCCTCCTTCTCCCTCCTCCCACCCCTTCCTCCCTCCTACCTCCCTCCATCTCTCCTCACTGATAATGTAGTTTTTTTACTGTTTTTTCAATACAATAGAATTTAGTAAGTGCTTAATTTAGTTGTGTTAGGTTTATTAATAGAACTAGTTTCACATAGTTTATTTTACTGTATTTTTCAATACAATAGACTTTAGTAAGTGCTTAATTTAGTTATGTTAGGTTTATTAATAGAACTAGTTTCACTAAGGTATTTTTATTAAATGTTAGGGCTAGAACTAGGATGTTTGAGACATAGGGTTTCACTAAGGTATTTTTAGTCAATGTTAGGGGTAGAAGTAGGATGTTTTAGACATAGTTTGTAATTTTAGTAATATAAAAATGTGTATTGGAATTTTTTTGTAATTTTGTTTTTCAATATAGAAATGTATTGGAAAATTTAATTATTTTTATGTCATTATCACTTTGTCATCAAAGAATGCTATATGAGATTTGATGATCTAAAATTTTCACTCGGTGAAATATGCAGGCTTTGTAGAGTCATGTCTCCATGGAGTGATCGTCATCCGAGCTACCTCTAGCTACTTCCTCTACACCCGAGTCGGTGAGCTAAAAGTCCACCTCCTCCTTCTCTACTCCTCGGTGTGTTGAATAGAGTAGAATTAGGGTATTTAGTCGGTGAGCTCATGTGCGAATGCTTATGATAATTGATTCGGATGGAATTGCAAGTTTAAGCATCGTCGTATGTGTATGGACATCTTTGTATCGCAGGGAAAATCCACGTGGCCTATGTTTTGCCGGTGTGTTGATTCATTTCCGTTCCGACAAATTTCAAGCGCTCAGTATGTCCTATTTTAGCAAAGGTCATGCCAGATTTTTCCATGAATTTAAGCATGACTTGTGCTAGAATATGTAGGAAATATCGAGTGCCCCGGATTTGCTAGAAAGATAATTAAATGACACTTTGAGTTAACTTTAAGTCTGTCGGGGCTCCATACATGACAGTCAAAAAATCGGTGAGGGAGAGTCTTCACCATATATGAGAGAAGAAGAATGCCGACTGTTGTCGTGGAGGTCGCTTCTCCTTCTTTTCCTTGTGCTAGATATTTGTAATGCACAAGGGAAAGGAGGAGTAGCGACCATCACCGACGGTCGCAATATCAGAGAGGGAGTGCCCACCATATACGTGAGATGAGAGTTTAGGAAGGAAGACTCGACAGATCTAAAGTCAACCCATTGCATATTGAGTAATAGTGGTCTATGTGTTGAGTTTCCTGGTAGTTGCCTTCGATATATTTTCAATTAATGTTTCAACTATGAACATTGGAAATGTCTGACGACGAAAAGGATTTCGGTATGTGCAAATACTGCGAAGACGAGCGCGGCCTGTGCGACAGGCCTCATCTAGTTGGTGGTAGGCGCTTCAGCATGAAGCTGGATGAGACCTTCGAAGTGGATACAGTAAGTCATAACGACAAGTCTTATTTCGTAATTAAGCATGACTTCTGCTTCTTTTGCTTCAACTTATAATTTTTTATTTTTTACTATTCTACTAGCGTATCCCTGCCATGCAAGAATTTATGTCTTGGATAAGATTGGTTTCAGTAGTATGGAAAGTATGGAGGTAAAGAGAGTTCACTTGAGGACCAAGTATGATTATACTTTTGCCGTAAAATTGTACAATGCAGACACCTACACCTATTTTGAATGCAAAAATTGGAGAGCACTATGCAAGGCTTATGCATTTGAGCCTGATATGCTTATCACCTTTGATATTCGTCTGGGAGATGAAATTGAAGGTAATATCGACATCTGGGTCGATGTGCAGACGTCTCCAGTTCTACCATTATGTGAGTTTCTCAACCATATTTATGTCTCGGATATTGTTTATTTAAAAATAATTGACAACTAATTTCTATTGACAATTATTTCCATTCAAGCAAACATGTCCAGTGCTTGGTAGACAGCACCTACTACTGTCTCGGTGTTGAACTAAACTGCGAGGAGATAACTCATTATGTTTCATGGCTTGAGGATCTTATACTGTCAAGACAGGTTATTTTCCGGGACTTCGAAATGTTAGTACTCAAAATGTGGGACCACTATTGTGCGTATTGAACTACGGTCACAAATATTTAGGAAAGATGGTAAGATTTTTACTATTTGTCCTCAGTGCATCTTTTGCATGCATTATTTTTTAAGCTAAACTTCATTGCTAAGTATATTACTACGATGTTCTTCAACAGGGACTCCCGATGATAGTTGTGCCTCATTGGATCGAGCCTAAAGGTCGCATGACAATGGTTAGCTTACGGCCAAGACATCCTACATTGCACATGAGTGCATTCAGGATTTCTCGAAGCAAGCAAGTCTTAATAGTCAATGACTGGAGTAAAATTGTGAAGGATCGCAGCAGAGAAGTACTAGGGGGCAGCAATCAGAAGCGCGGCCCACAATTAGGAGACAGGTTCATCTGCGTTCTCCAATATGATGAAGCAGGAGTGCTACACATGTTCTATGTTATTTTACCTGAGAGAGAGCAGCAGGAGTGATTAGCTAGCTAGAATGAGTTTGGAGATGATGATGTGCTACACTATGACTATGATGATTAAATAGCTAGTGTTGGTGGTAATGACTATGATGATTATTCTTAGCTAGTGTTGGTGGTGATTAGATAGCTACACTATGACTATGATGATTAAATAGTGTTGGTGGTAATGACTATGATGATTATTAGCTAGTGTTGTTGGTGATGATATGATGCAAGAGTTTTTATATTAATATGATGATGATGTTGATCATGATTATCATGATGATTTTTTATTATGATCATGATTAGTTATTATATCATAGGTGGAAGGAACGCGGATTAGATTCATGTGGATGGATCAAAAGTGACCAAAAGTTGAATTAGTAGGATCGTTGTCCTAATTCAACTTTTGATTCATCCAAATGAATCTAATTCATGTTTCTTCCTCACAATGATATATTAATTCATCATGGACATAATGATATAACAACCTCTTAATTGGTACTTTATCAAAATTTGTATAATGGCGTATAAATGCACTAAAAAACAGAATAGTGGTAGCGCGGGGCACGAAAAACACTACTACTAGTTAGATTAGCAGTAGCGCTTGTATGGAAGGCGCTACTGCTAAGTAGCTATAACAGTAGCGCGTGTAGGAACACGCTACTGCTAAGTGTTAGCTGTAGCGCCATATCAGTAGCGCGGTACCCCACGCTACTGATAGCCCTCAGACCTGCGCTACTTCTAGGCTTTTCCCTAGTAGTGAAAATTAACATAAGTTATGATGAAGGGTTAAGATTGACTCACTAAAACAATTTCCTTCCAACTCCCACCCCCTCCCCTGATAATAAAACAGTGAGAGTTGGAGTCTCAAGTCCCATGACTATTTCCTTGAACTCCCAATCCCCCTAACCAAACAATAAATTTCATGTCTCGTACCCCTTCAATTCTCATTTCCTAGCTCTAATTACCCCCAACCAAACATGCTGTTAGGGCACATCTAGATGTGCTTTAGCAAAACTATAAAACAATAGTTAGATCTTCCTAACAACCCAACGTGGACGCCAAGTCTACCTCTTGGTTCGTGACATAACATGTAGTACAACTGACATGTTTAACAATCTATGCATTACCAAGATAACCCAAGGAAAACCCCACAAAAGAACAAAATATAATAAGGCAAAACAAAACATCTTCATTGCCAAGTTTTCGTGGTGGTGCTGAAAACCATGGCGGCGTCCGACACGGCGGGCAGGTGCGGCCCGTCTTCAACCACTAGTCGATGCAGCCGGCGTGGAAGACGTGGCCACAGCATAGCGGGCGGGATCTCTCCGCGTCCAGCATCAGCTGCTCCATGCATAGGGCCACTCGCAGCGACCACCACATGCCACCGTCCGCGTCCGCCATCTGCTCCAGGCATATGCAGCATCTGTCGCCTCCGGTACCCGTGCCGCCTTCGCCATCGCCTTCTCCCTCGCTGATGGCACCCTGTTCCTCGTCGTAACAGCCTGGGCCTTCGCCGTCGTTGGAGGGGGAGGGGGAGTCCGAGCCGTTGTTTCTGCATTTGTAGATGACGACATAGAGGAGCCGGCAGGTGAAGGTGATGGACACGAGTGAGCCTGTACAGGATACCAAGGAGATGATAAGCCCGACAAGCGGCATTAGATCCATCTTGCTTGTATCCACGACGAGCACATAGAAAGGTTTTTTTGAGAGAGAATCACCGGGGGGAGCTCCCCCACCTGAATATATTACTCAAAAGAGTCACAGCAAGCTGTGTTACAGAGTTACATAGGCAAAGAACATCGAGCAGAGAGGAAAGACCGCCACAAGGAGACGGCCTCCCTGTCACCGGTTTTGAGAAGCCGGTGAGACCAAAGGTCAAGGTCTGAAAGGATTAGTTTGCATGTATAGGTAGAACGTCTATCAAGCGATCTGAACAGTTTATCATTCCGTGCCTCCCATATCTTCCACAAGATCGTGAGAAGCAGAAAGGGCCAGACGTGGTCCTGTGTGGCCGGTGGGAGTTGGGCATACCAAAGTTCAGTGATGGCAGGGGAGGTGGGGGTGATGCCGAGTCGCTGCCATATGCGGGCCGCATATGGGCATGAGATGAAGAGATGACTGGCGTCTTCAGGTAGAGCCCGGCATCGCGGGCATGCCGGGTCAGTGATGATATGGTTGTGGACGAGGTTTGCACGCATGTTTAGTCTGTCCCGGAAGAGGAGCCATGCGAAAATCTTGATCTTGTTTGGCACACGCGAGCGCCAAATGAGGGTTGAATTTAAGTCGTTGTCCGGCTCGCGTAGAAGAACAGCATAGGCTTCTTTGATGGAGAAGCGGCTGCCCCCCAGGAGAAAGCGTTCATCGTGTTCTGGCGATGGCATGAAGTCCTGCAGCAAAGACAAAAGCGAAACCAATTCTTGTGTGGCCACAAAGGTTAAACGATTCCTCAGGTTATAGTCTAAACCGAAACGCATGATATTTGCCACCCTAACTAGTGGAACAAGGGAGTGGGAGAATAGGTTCGGGAAGGTGTGAGCGAGCGGTAGCTGCGTTAGCCAAGTATCAAGCCAAAAATAGGTTGAGGTTGTATTGCTTCACGAGAAAGTAAAGATCGTTCCGTGCTTTGTGATTTTCATTATTTGAAATCGGCCATGTGCTGCTGTTATGTTGTGAAGGAGTATATTCAGAAGCCTAATCGGGTCAAACTCGTTTGAAAGAATTGAACGTGACGTGGCATACAAGGCCTTTTTTTAGTAGCGGAATAGAAGGACTGTTCCCGATTGAACTGCCCATAGGGCCCTTCGTTTCACAATCTTCTGCACAAGGCCCATCAGAGATTATGGTTGAACAAAATGGTGCAGGATCATCTTTTCTTCTTTTTCTCCCCTAAAAAATATCTTTTCTTGTTTTTGATAAATAAAGAAGATTGTGCCGTATAACCTCTGCATTATTGACTGACCAAGAAATATGCTCTCTTGCTGTTGTAAAAATGACTAAGGTAAACGTTTCCACTCGGCTGACCGGCCGAGTGTTATGCCGGTCCCTCGCGAATCGTTCGATCGCGTCCCCATCTGTCGGTCCTCCTTTAACTACAGCCACTCATTCTTATCTCTTTTCATCCTTATCTCTTTGGAGGAAACCGTCGACCACTCATTCTTCTCCAATTCCTTTCGTCTCTCTCGCCCATCTCCTCTCTCGCACTTGCAGTCCCTGACTACTGTCTACCGTGACGCCGGCCCGACCACCGCAGCTAGCAGCCTCTATCCCACGACCTAACATACTCCAAGTCTTCCGCCCTCATCTCCAATTCCTCTCACTGTCGTTCATGTCTGAAACACCGGCCATGGCCACCACGACTCCGAATTTTTGCCGTGAGGGCTGCATCCCCGCGACGGTGGCGGTGCTGGAGCCGTTCGAGACAGTGAGCTACAACCTCGCCGCCTATGCGTTTTTTTGTTGGAAACAACATTATTTTTTGTTGTAACTGGTTTTTTGTTTTGCTACATCGACTTCTACAGTTTTTGCTGCTGAGATTCTTTTGTTGTAACCAGCGGAGTTTTTTGCTGGAACTCGCTAATTTGTTTGCTACAATCCACTACTAAAGTTTCTGCTACAAAGAATTTTTTGCTGGAACCGTCAATTCTATTTGTTGGAACCACCTAATTTTTTGCTTCAAAAGAGTACCGGAGATTTATGTTGCTTTTTTATAATTTTTGCTGGATGCGGCGGTGCAAGTCGCTGCAAGTCGACGACGACGGCGAGCCGGAGGAGGCGGCACTACGGGTGCTGCAACCATGATGACTGCGTGCTGGAACTCGCTAATTTGTTTGCTACAATCCACTACTAAAGTTTTTGCTACAAAGAATTTTTTGCTGGAACCGTCAATTCTATTTGTTGGAACCACCTATTTTTTTGCTTCAAAAGAGTACGGGAGATTTCTGTTGCTTTTTTAGAATTTTTGCTGGATGCGGCAGTGCAAGTCGCTGCAAGTCGACGACGACGGCAAGCCGAAAGAGGCGGCACTATGGGTGCTGCAACCATGATGACTACGTGCTGGAACTGGTCAGCGTTAGAGCTGCATCCATTGTGACCGCACGCTAGGACCACCGGCGGCGGTGCTGCAATCCCGACGGCCATAGGCGGGACCTCGCCGAAGCTCGTCGGCCATGGCCACGACGGCGGGGGCAGGCACGCCTTTTGAGGTGTGGAAGCAGCGAGCCGGGAGGTGGCGCGGTGCTCTACCCGTGGTGGCCCGTGGTGGGGGTGGATTTTTATTCAGGGGAAGAAGACATCGAGGGGGACCAAATCAGGCGGCTGGGGCTAGTCCGGCGCAACTGTTCGGCCGGACTGCCGGCGCCTATCACTTCCCAATGACTAAGGAACGAAAAGTGAAGGCGAGACACGATTGGTATTCAATTAAAAAGCACTGCTCCGGGTCTTGGGTACTTCAGACCACACTGTTAAATTATTAATGTTAAAAGAATGAAGTAACCTTTATTCTTGTGCACAGTTTTCGTACTAAATCGTTAAGCAAATGTTCCCGCTTGAAACACTGCTTTTTCCAAAGAATTTTGTTACCACCACGGATCTTTCTAGCAACTCAAGAACATGAAAAGAACATTGTTTTTGTATACAGAAAAGGAGGGACTGTGCCTCTTGTCCGTCCGAACTACAAGCAGAACAAGGTCGAAGTTTCGCATATGCAAAATATGCACTTCACTGGAAACAAAACCACCGGTCCGTCCCTTATTACTCATCAAGGCTAGATGATGCAGTTGGCAATATGAACCTCCTCATAACACCAAAAGGAAATTCCCTTTGGACCATCAGCGAGTGCCCACAACACCACACGCGAGCACCGCCTCCGTGTTCGCAGATATGCCGATGACCAGCAGATACGCCACGACACGGCCCGTTCAAGTGACTGGGAGCCGTCCGTTGATGCGGCGGACTAGCGCGTCAATTTAGGCCTCCCGGGCGTCCCCAAAAGAACATAATACGTCAACACCTTCTCTCACGTGTGACTCCCTCAAACCTAAACGTGGACCGAAAAATGGGATGTAATTTAATTGCGCCAGCCGGGTCTTGCGAAAGTGTGCTGCAATTTAATTACGTCAGCCGGGTCTTGAACTCAAGACCTCTTGGCTCCAATATCATGTAGAAGTGCATGCTCTAGCCAATGCAACCAAAAGACCGATCTGACGAAAGAGACTAGGCATCACATTATACGTCAACAGTCATGACTTGCTTCCCCTTTCCCGTTCCTCTTCTTTTTCGTTATTGGCTATTTGGACTTGTACTGGATAAATATTTCCGTTAAGAAATTAATGAAAAGGGGTGATAGGCCGATTGGAAAATGAGAGATGCCTCTCCCGCGGATCTGGTCGATTCTCCTCTCGCGGCTGGCTCCTGTTGCCACGGCCACAACACTGTTTTTATTTATTTTCTAGGCCTAACACTGTTTTCACACTTGTTTGATGAGTGGGTTGAGGCTGGCCATGCGGTTTCCTGGCTATGCGGTTTCTTTAGCTCAAAAAAAGAAGGCTATGGGGTTTCTTTTTTATTGTACAGTAGCATCTCGAGGTGTATACAAATTACGTGGAAGTACTCTTTTTTTTAACGTGATGTACAAGTAATTTGGCAGGCCGGAGGAAGCATGTGCCCGCTGTTTCTTCCGTTTTCCAGTCATGGAGCAATTTCGATTTCGGTTTGGATCAGAACAATGCTACTCTGCAGAACCACAGCCCACAGGACAGGAGGTGGCGTGCGTGACCGATGGACCGGTCACGGAGCGAATTCGAACAGACAGCTCGGTCAAAACTCAAAGGGAAGAGAGGGAAATGCCGAAAACGTCAGCCAGCACCGGGCGGGCATTCGCTGGAACCAGTCCACAGCAGTCCTCGCGTGAACCCTAAACCCGCAACCCACCTCCCCCGCGCTCGGCGCGCTCCCACTCCAAAAACCCTCCTCCACTCCGGTCTGTACACCGTACCGCCACCACCGCACCGGCACCGAGCCGCCCCACCCGCGGCAGAATGCTCCGCTGTTAGAATTAACCTTGTTGTTTTGTTTTTTCATCATATTTATTTAGTGTCATGTTCATCCACTAAGCTGCGGTCATACACTCACATAGATGAGATCAGTGTGTGTATGAAAGCTAGTGGTAGTTAGCCAGGCAGCATGTGCACGGCCAGTTAGTCATGTCAAGTTGTGCGTCGCATGGCGCCGTGCTGCATGTGCCGTTGGGTTTGTTAGCAGTCTTCATGGATGTGTTAGCTGCATGCGTATTACTCCGTGGAGTCCGAGCGTCCGAGTTGCGTGGCAGTTGGAGATGGAGAAAGAAACGGACGCAGTTAGTTGTGGCATGCGCCGGGTCAACTGAAACTTGGAAGTGACTCAAGTTCTACGTGTGTTTGCTGTTAGTGTTGAGTATTAATCGGATCAGCCGGTGTGTGGCTTGACCGTGTGTGTTCCATGCAGAGTGTATGCGTGTGTGCATGATAGGTAGTGGTTAGTGGGTGCGTGCTAGACAAGGTTAGTCTGGCTACTTAAGCTTTGTAATCCCAGTGCATCGAGCCAAGAGAATAGAGAAACCGAAAAGTCACAAGTTGTGCGGTGCCACAAAGTTTCTATGTACTCTTCTTCTACCTCGGCGAGTGATAGGCGCCGGTGCGCCGGCCGAAATTTGGGCCGGTCGCACCAGCATCGTCCGATCAAACGTCACGTAGCCACACGATTCTCTCCCCTCCCTCCATTCAGATGTCATCTCCTTTTCAGAAAAAAAAAAGCTTCCACCGCGCCGCCATGGACTAGCGACGTGCCCGGGGCCTCGAAGCACCGCCCGGCGAGTCTCACCTGTCGCCTCCCCCGCCGCCAGTCGTCGTCGTCCCAGCAAGTCGGCGTCGCTGCTGCCGCCTCCTGTGTTTCTCGCCGTCGTCCATGCAGCAGCGTGCGCCAGCTATTGCAGGTCCCCATGGAGACGGCCGCAGCTCCGGTGGCGTCGGTCGCCGGTCGTAACACGCCGACAACGAGCTTGTAGAAAAAAGTACTAACTCGCAGCAGCAGCAAAAAAATAGCCAATCGTAGCAAAAAGAGAGTGTGGTTCCAGCAAAAATAGCTCGCCGGTACCGCCACCCCGTCACCATCGTAGCAAAAAAGCTCACCGGTTGTAACTTTTGTAGTCGCGGGTTGTAGCAAAAACACCACCCATCACCACCAAAATGAAGAAGTCGATGTAGGAAAAAATGTAGCAAGTTCCAGCAAAATAAAAAGCTGGTTCCAGCAAAAAAACGACGTCGGCGGTGCGAGGCACGTCCAGTTCCAGGCAAAATCACAGGAAGCAAAAATCAAAAAAGAAGACATGTAGCAAAAAAATTAGCAAGTTCCAGCAAAAAATAAAGCTGGTTCCAGCACCCGACATAGCCGGTAGTAGCATCGGAGATCGCTGGTTCCAGCACTCGACGCAGCCGGGTTGCAGCTTGCCGTCGAGCTGGTTCCAGCATCGCTGCAGCCGGTGGTAGCACCGGGACTCGCTGGTTCCAGCACCGGATGCAGAAGGTTGTTGCTTGGGTCGAAGCTGCCAATCGACGCCGGAGAAGCCCGTCGCAGCTCGTCCGCTCGAGGTCCAACACCTCCCACTGCTCGTCGCAGCACGGCGCCCGGGGTCCCCGCACCTCCGGCCGCTCCGAGTGGTCCGCGGTGCGGCTGGATAGGAGCGTGACGATGACTACCTCGCCGGCGTTGAACAAGACACGGTGGCACAGTAGTGGCATGGCTTCCGTAGCCGGCGAGCAGAAAGGAGAAGAATAGATGAGATCTCGCTCGTTGTGTGTGATGGAAGACGAGATGCAAATGAGTGGTTGTATGGAGCTGTGAAAAGATAAGGATATAAAGGAGACGTGAATTCTTGGTGGCCCCAGCTTTGCACGTGGCTGCTGTATACGAGAGAGCGAGCGTGAGCTGCGTGACCGGAAGAGACCGGCTGAATTTTCAGCCGGTGCGCCGGCTTTAAACGGTTTCCCTTCTACCTCTAGCACTTGCATGTTTTCTCGAGAGAATCCTTGAGCTGAGAGAGTTGCAAGGTAGAGAAGAAGAAGCAGCGCTGCGAGAGGCAGCGCCAACATCCGCCGCCTGCCCGGCGCCGCGGCCGGCCTCCGCCGCTCCCTCTGCACGGCGCGCTCCCGCCCGCGCCCGCCGTGGGCCCTGATCCAGCGCGCGTCGGTGGACGAGTCCGGGGCGCCGGCGCCGGGCGTGACCTTCAGCGCCGGCGACTGCGAGCCCCCGCCCGTCGCCGGCCTCACCTTCCCCGCGCACCTCGGGTTCGTCTCGGGCCAGGTCGCCGCCGCCAGCTCCGACGGCCTCCTCCTCGTGCGCTTCTGCCACGCCCGCCTCGACGCGCACGCCCTCGGCGGCCTCGACGCCCTCCCCCTGTCCTCCCAGTTGCGCAGCCTCTCCTGGGCCGGCACGGACGTGGACCCGGAGGTGGTCCGCTTCGTCTGCAACCCGCTCACGGCGAGCTGTACCGCCTCCCGGACCTCGACGGCACCAAGAGGACCTCCGCCTGCCGCCACCTCGGCCTCCTCACCCAGTCCCAGGGCGGCGACGGGTCGCCTGATAGGTACGCGGTGGCAGAGATGTTTACTGTCGGAGCCCGGGAGGAGGGCGAGGGGGGCTTCGTCATGCGCCGGTTTCTCTCGGAGACGGGGAAGTGGGACAAAGTGACGGGCTTGCCGTCCCCGCTGCCCGCTGGGCGGAAGATGGACATCGGCAACGCCGTGGTGGCCTTCGGCGACCGCCTGTGGTGGATCGACGACAGCTGGGGCGCCATCTCCGTGGACCCCCTCAGCGACCGTCCGGAGCTCCGGTCCGTCCAGCTGCCGAGAGGCAACGAGCTCCCTGACCTGAACGGCATGGCGTCGATGAGGACATTGGGCAGCCACCGGCGCATGGGGGTCAGCGAGGGGAAGATGCGCTACGTCGAGGTGTCCAAGGAGAAGCCGTATGTGATCAGCTTCTTCTCGCTCGACGACGGGGACAGCTCCTGGACGCTGGACCATGAGACGGCGTTTGCTCCAATTTGGGATGATGCACTCCTCTGTTCGGCACCCTTGGAGCAAATGCTGGCAATTGCCGCCATCAACCCACTGAAAGCCAACATCGTGTACCTTGCCTGCGGCGACAAAATTCTTGGCGTCGATATGGTTACTAAGAAGATAACTGGGATTTCTGGTCTAGCTATAGCTGTGCCCGATCTCCCCCTACTACCATGTGTGCTCCCGACGTGGCTGGAGTCAAGCCAAGTTCCATCTGCAGGTAACATTCACATTTGCTTGAGTCCTGGAAGTGGTGAAAGCAAGTATACCATCACTATACAACTGTTAGATTGGTCCATTGGACACATTTCATTTTAAAGTGTCTTGTGAAATTATGTGCTTGGAGCCTTGGAGGCTCATGTAGGATCCTCCCCATGCACTGATTGTGCTAGAATTTAGGAAAAGTGGGGGAAAATTGAGGTGAATTTGAGGGAGGGTAGTGCTTGGAGTCTTTTTGTTGTGATCCACCAGTACTAGAAACAAAATAAGCGCAGATAGGAAGAATAGGGTGTGGATGGAATATAGCTCAAGTGAAAGGCTGAGTATGTTCTAGTCTGTTCATCTTCTGGTTCTGCTGCCCTTTAAATCTAATTAGAACCTGCCACCTCTTATCCTAGTAGCAGCTACTCCCTACTAAATCAGCGACAAGTAATATGGAACGGAGGGAGTATGTCGCATGGCCCTTGTGACTACCTATTATTATCACTTTTGTTGCCTTTATATATACTCCCTCCGTCCCAAAATAAGTTGCCTTTATATATCAGCCTATCATCTTTGTGTTGAGTTGTGATACCTGCTGCATCCTCTGCTCAGTATCGAAATCGTGTCTATATTAAATATGTAGAACATATTATTAATATGTATGTGCTTCCTCTCATGCACAACCCAGACGTGTCTCCCCAAAAATTGCTGTTGGGAGCTCGAAGGTATCTTGCCGTGCGCACCTTCCCTCTCAATGCTGTTATATGGAGCTTGTGTGCCACCTTATTATCATTTCAGTGTTGTTTCTATATTTCTATACCAGCGCATTGTTGTTTGTATCCCTGTTTCTGAAATTTTCGATGTCACCACATCCATATTGTGTATCAGGGCAGACTAGGGAACATGTGTATTTGTTTGTTTGTTTGATTGGATATTTGTATGTCTATATGCATTTTATTCATCTAGTTACTGTAATCTGTCCAATGTCTCATTCTCCTTTGCCATTTCAAGTCATTTATACTATGCAGAGAAATGTATACGGTGTTATAGTTGTTTAAGTTCTTGCTTTCATTGTTGCAGGTTGGAGCAAGAAAAACACCCGTAAAAGTGAGGTATCGCCAAACACTGTCAAAAGGGAGAATTTGCATGTCGAAATAGAACTGTTGAAATGAAGTGCACCGGCTAATCTTTCTTATGGTACTTTCTCGTAACTAGCTCTCCTTGTTTCATGTACTCCCTCCGTTCCAAAATAAGTGTCGTGATTTTAGCTTATTTTGAAAAGGAGGGAGTATTATTCATCACAGCCCAAATCCTATTGTGGTGCACTTTTCTGATTCACCAGGCATGACTTATTATTACAAAGTTAAACTTGGAGTGTGAAACATCAAAGGGGTTATGCATGATCCATTGTTTTTCATCATTAATATATTATTAACACCTACTGATCTTATGATCTTACCTAAACTTGCTGCTTGTTCTTGCTACTGTTGAAGTATATGTGGATTGACCAACTTTCCCCATGAGTTTGGACCTTTTGGCTCTACTACTCTTGGGGTTCAAATCTCGCTTCCGTAATTTAAAGGGGGTGTTCACTAGTAGAAAAAGAGGCTTCCATACGCCCCCATTAGTCCCTAAAATAATCAAACCGCGAAAAAAGGGTCTTTAGTCGCGGTTCGGGAGGAGACCCGCGACCAACTATCTGGGCCCAGCGCGCTCGGTCGACGGCTGGCGGACGGGAGGGGCTTTAGTCCCGGTTGGCTTGGCCAACCGGGACTAAAGGTCCTCAGGCTGGCCCGAAGGCCTTTAGTCGCGGTTGGCCAGACCAACCGGGACTAAAGGTTAGTCCTTTAGTCCCGGTTGGTGCCACCAACCGGTACTAATGGGATTTGAGGCATTAGTACCGGTTCACGGCACGAACCGGTACTAAAGGGCCCATCAAACTCTACCCCCCTGGACCGCCTTTTTAGTTTTAGAAAAACCAAAAGAAAATGATGGAAATGTCAATAAAATAAAATAAAATAAGTTTCTCATGTGATATGTGGTCTAGTTGTTGGGAAAATTAACAAATATGAATTTCGACTTTATTTGCAAAATCTCTCTGGAATTTCTTAAAATGGGCATAACTTTTGCATACGAACTCGGATGAAAAAGTTTTTTATATGAAAAATCATCTACTCGAAAAGTTACATCCGAACCCCGTTAAACATTTTCAAAATTCTCAAAAACCTAACAGAAAAAAAGATACGGGGCTTTTAAGATATGGAGAGGCAAAAAAATTCAAAAAATTTCAAATTGTGGTCAAACTGTGGTCAAACTAATTATTCTAGAATATTAGTGTTACTAAATAATTATTTCAGTTTTTTTAAATTTTGGTCAAATCTGGTCAAACTGTGGTCAAACAATGGTCAAACTAATTATTCCAGAAATATTAGTGTTACTAAATAATTATTGTTTTTTAAAACAATAGTTTCAAACTCAAACAGTGAAATGTGCCACTTCATGCTCAAGCTAAATTCCTGAGGGTTAATAGAATTGACATCCTACTATTGTCAGGAAAACAACAAGTGCAGACTTGGAAACGAGGGAGAATAGAACCCGGAAGTTAAGCGTGCTCAGGCTGGAGTAGTGAGAGGATGGGTGACCGTCCGGGAAGTTAGATGATTTAGAATGATGAGGGGTGATTAGAGATTAGAGGATAAATTGAGCAGTGATGAGGGGTGGTGATTAGAGATTAGAGGTTAAAATAATTCAGAAATTTGAAAATAAAAAAAATCGCAAAAAAACCAGGTTTAGGGGGGCTAAAACCCTAAACCTGCGGAGGAGGCCTTTAGTCCCGGTTAGCCACGAGAACCGGGACTAAAGGTCCTCCGCCCCGACGGACTCCTGGCGCCCACGTGGACGGGCCTTTAGTCGCGGTTCGTAAGAGGCGCGACTAAAGGGGGGGCCTTTAGTCGCGCATATTTAGTCCCGGTTGCATAGCCGGGATTAATGGCCTTTGCGAACCGGGACTAAAGGCCTATTCTCTACCAGTGGTTGAAGTATAGGTGGATTACCCAACCTTGGGTTCACCCCTTTCTATCCACGTTTAGGCCTTATCATGTCATGCATTAGAGGGGGTGTTGAAGTATAGGTGGATTGCCCAACCTTCTCCATCAGTTTTGGACTTTTGGTCTTCTGGTTAGTGCATGAAACTTAATAGCTACTTTGTCATAAGACCATGTCATAATTTTGGCTGCAACAGTGAGTAAACAATGCATGTTTGCAGTCTGCAGATGGCATCTCATTTTGTAATTGCTCTAAAGCAGTATGAACTGGAATCTGTTTGTGCTGTTGTGTACTTCTCAACTCATGTTTGTGTTTACGTGTGTTTATATTGAGCCCACGAAGAAATTAAAGGAACAAAAATCTTTTGTTTATGTCAGGTGTTCTCTCCATGCCAGTATTTTGATGTCTCTAGTACTCCCTCCGTCCCGAAATTCTTATCTTAGATTTGTCTAGATACGGATGTATCAAATCACGTTTTAGTATTAGATACATCCGTATCTATACAAATCTAAGACAAGAATTTTGAGACGCAGGGAGTATGTATTTGTTTTCAGAATCATGACAAAGATCTCGACGAGACTCATGTTTATATTTTGGTTTGCAGGTTACTCGAAAATGTCAAATCAGAGTTATTTTGGAGGATTAGGAAGCTAATGGTGGTACTTTCCTGAAATCTCATTTTGGGGGGAATTCCTTGAGAAGTTTGGGTATATTAGGATTTGCTGATGCACTTCCTCAGTCACAGTTTGGGCAAAAAGTGTGGCGGTGATGGGATACTTGTGCGCTGTTGAATTCAGTACAATGGTTGATTCCTTCATCAATTCAGTATGTAAAAAACGATGGCATGATGCAACGTTATGCCCTCTTAACTTCGAATGAATTATATCTTTTGGAAGTTAGAATTCTGGATCATTATGCCTAGACTGATCTGGAATCTGAAATCTTGTGTTCACCTGAGAATGCTTACTTTGAAGTTTGAACTGAATGAATGGCGGGCTTGTAAGCTTAAACCAATGTGCTCTGGCATTGTTATGGAATGATTGGAATCTGGGGATAAGCTTCATCCTGGGCATTGGCATGTTCCTCAATCGGTATTTTGGAGTGGTTTAAATATGTCGTGAACTGTGGCTGGTCTTGGAGTGTGCATGCCAGTTTTTATTCTCTTTTCAGTTAGGATGCCTTGAGGACGAGCTGCAGAGATGGTACATGTGGACATTATCGCATTTTGGTAAATTGACTTTTGAATATGTTCAACTAGAGATTCTGATGATCCATAAGTCAAAACTCTCGGGTTTTTTTTATATTGCCCAACTGAAAAATGGTAGAGTTTGGGAAGAGGATAACTTGGGGTCACTATCGGTCCTAGTGGGCAAACTCCTCTTTCTCTTGGTCTAGAAAATTTTGGTGGTAACTTTTTTTTGTGGTTGGATGGTTAGGAGGATAGTGGTGTCTCGGCCCACTAGGGTCCAAGTCCTGGTGCTCGCATTTATTCTGGATTTATTTCAGGATTTTCGGCGATGCATGTTCAATGGGAGGAGATATTCTCGTTGACTACGAGGCGTCTATGATGACCTTGTAAAGTCTCAGGATGATATGCTGGCTCAGTTTCTCGGAGGTGCTCATAGGGATAGGATGTGCATGTGTGGTCATAAGGGTAAGTGTATGCGCGTATATATGTGTGCTCATGTCTGTACTGTGTTAAAAAATTAGTAAATGATGAAGGTGTCTAATGTCGAGAGAAAGTTATACGTTTGTATTCTTGTGACGTGTATACCGTATTTCCCGTATGTGCGCCGGCCTGGGACCCTTACTTGAGCGACCGACCTAGCAAGGCTTTGCTATCCCACGTATTCAACATGGTAAACTTAATTGACTTGAGCATCTTCAACAGATGCACGGTTGTGCGGCGCGCTATTTTTTTTTTTTACAGCGTCGAAATAGCGTTTTAGGGCGCTGAGCTGGTGTTTTGCTTTACCAGAAGCGCAAAAACACAGCACCCAATCCGGCAGTCCTGCCTGCAGCAGCCCAGATTTTGCAGCGCGCGCGATACCGTTTTCCCCAGCGTGCGAGATTTTAGCGCATCTACTGGAGCGTCAGTTTTGGTTACGCGTGCGCAATAATCACTTTTTTCAGTGCGGCTAACCTAACGTGTCTGTTGGAGATGCTCTTAGAGGAGAGGAAAATAAAAGACACATCATGGCAAAACCGACTTGGAGAAAAACGAAAGAAAAGGCCCATCTGGGAAGTAGCCATGCACATCTTGGATCCCACCAACACATACATGGGTTGCGAGACTCACGTGCGGGCAGCCAGAATCTTGGCGCCGCGCATTACTTGACTGCTCATCTTCAAGATCAGTGTGGGCTTTGGCAAACGAAGAGATGCTGGAGCACATGATAATGACCAGAGAAGAAAATGCAAAGTTATGGCTGTTCACTATGCATGACTCTTTACCACATGTGGATTTACGTACATGGCTGTGACTTTGTGGGCGATATGGCATGCGCGTCGGAAATCAATCTACAAACATGTGTTCCAGCCACTCATGTCAACACATATGTTCATCAAGCGCTTCATCGTAGAACTTGAGGCTCTTGCTCCAACATCATCAGCTACCCAGCCTCCCAAGCCGGCGAGTCAAACCTGGATTCGTCCACCTCCGGGAATCACTAAATGTAACGTAGATGGAGCTACTTCTGTACATATGGAGATCGAGGAGCAGTTGTGGTTGTTTGTCGGAATGAATATGGAAAATATTTAGGGTCTTCTTCGATCTCCTGGGCAGGAATTTCAGACCCGACGATTTTGGAGGCCTTAGCAGTGCGGGAATTAAGTTTTGGCCACCGCTGATGATTTAATGCTTAAAAGGATTCTGGTCTCATCGGACTGCCTTCAGGTAATTAATGATGTAAAGGCAAACACTGGAGGTGCACGCCAAGCTATTGTAAGGGAGATCAGAATTTGTGCACAAGATTTCGAGGAGTGCAATTTCATTCATGAAAGTAGATCAAGGAATCATGAAGCTGATAGTTTAGAGAATATCTTTGTACTTAGATACTGGTAGATATACGTGGTTACTTAAGCCGCATGACTCTGTAATCATTGCTCCGGAACTAGTTGATCAATAAAGTTTTTAGTTCCCTAAAAAAACACTCACGTGCCGCAATTGCCATGAACACACGAGAAATTACAGAATGATCTTTAAGCTGAAAACTATTCTTACAATCTCGCGGATTATGGGGGAGTTGCAAGATTACGCATCCACCTTTAGCTCCAGAGCACTACTCACGTGTCGCAATCGCCATGAACATAAGAGACATTGTAGAATGGTCTTTAAGCTGAAGTTAAAAACTATTCTTAGAATCTCGCGAATTATGGTGGAATCTTGGAGCACCCAGGATTAACCTAATAGTGAGTAGTTATGGAGATGAAGGATAATGTGGTGGCGGCTGTGGAGGAGTGGGTGACGAATGGATCTCGACCTTGTCTGTGAACTTGCTTCCGCATTCCCGCCCCCGCCCCTCCACTCTCCTGAATATCACCAGTGCTCTCGATTACGGCTGGGGACGGGGCTGTTACCAATCCGGAGGCTTGAACCTAGGTAAAATCATTGTGTCATCTTCATCGCCGACAAGATCCCTTCAGATATCACCCTTCTCTGTACAGTAGTTCACGACTACATATAGCTCGTAAGATCGGCGGAGAATTATTCATCAACACAAAAGGGTGTCTACTAACTTATCCTAGTTCTAGATATTTGAATAATTATCCGAAAAAATTATTTCCAAGATTTTTATGAGATTTCCATCCACATTTAGTTTGGTTGGTTTCTATTCCAATTTTTAGTTTGAAAAAATCTATGTAGGAGTTGGGGTTGATATATTTACCAGTGGTCTGAATAGGATAAGAAAGCTTTGGTTAAAATTTGGACCCTGATATCTTCCACACGTTCGGGTGGGGAGAGCATCGCCACACACGTGGTACCAGCGATCGACCCACCGAACGAGTCGTTCGGTATCAGCGATCATCCCACCGAACGATTTTTTTTGAGATAAACGAAAACTTTATTCATTAGAGATAAAAAATACATTTTCAATCATAAACGAAAACTTTATCCCACCGAACGATTTTGTTCGATAGGGAAACACCACAGCCCAATATACTACATTTGCCATTGTCCATAATAAAAATAAAAAAATGGGCTTTATTTGTCACAACAAAATCTGGGCTTTTAAAAAAATACTTTTTTCATATTTGTGCAAAAAAAAAGTCCTCAAGATATGCAGGTGGTTTTTTTTACGGAAAGCTTTTGATCTATTCATTTTCAACCATAGCAGTACAACAAATATCAAATAGAATAAAAATTATGTCCATATCCGTAGACTACCTAGCAACGACTATAAGCACTGAAGCGGTTCGAAGGCGCGCTGCCGTCATCGCTCCTCCCTTGCCAGAGCCAGGTAAAAGTTGTTGTAGTTGACAGTTGAAAAGTCATCGTGATAAGGCCTCATAGGACCAGTGCACTAGAACAGCAACCACCACCGACGAAGAGAGAAGCAAATCGGAAGTATCCCACCTGAAGACACACGAACATAGACGAACGAAGACCGGATCTGAGCAAATACAGTAAAGATAACCATAGGTAGAATCCTGCAAGATCTAGCAGAGACACACCTCCACAAATCCTCTGACGATGTTGAACGAAGCACCAGGACAAGGGCTATGTGAGGAGAATTTTTTTTATCTTCAGCCTTCGGGGAGCCGTTGCTGTGTTGCCTTCTTGAGTAGGACACAAACCCTAACAAAACTCAAAAAAAAAATCTAAAAATGAAGTCCTCCCGTCGGCAAGAGTCGAGATCCACCACGCCCCCATGACCCTAAGGCCATAAGAGACGAGGGCAAATCAGCGACACCGTCGATGGGAAGCAGAAACCCTAGTGCCCTGTTCCCTTGGGAGGAGAGGCGTGTGTTCTCTGTTACCACCCTAAGATATGCATGTGTTAAAAAGGTGTAAACCCAAATTTTCTGAATTGTATAAGTAATTAATATTTTTTATCTTCAAAACTTTAATCCTCAAACAATGGCCATATTGTTTACAATTCGAGGCAAAATGAAGTCAGGGGCATTAGAGTCCCAAGACTCAGGTAAGCTAACTCTAATACAATGTTTTGCTAGAATCAGCAACAAGATTTGATTCCCTACAAAAATGAACATAATCAACGCTTGAAAACTCCAGCCCCAGGAGGAGCATCTGTAATGATCGGTGTGTCCGGACCCATACATCCCTTCGGATTCAAAATTGCATCCAAGGCGCTTCTACTGTCCGATTCGATGACAACTTTAGTGTAGCTGATGGTAGCCGCTGGATTCGAAATGCATAACCAATGTCTCAGCACAAAATGACGTGTCAATGTTGATTTTAACATACCCTGCATTTGGTTTCTTCCACGCATACATCTACTGTAATATCATTCGTCATGATAAAAGGAAACTTTTCATGTGAAAGTCGAAAATAATTCCTAGTACTAGTTAATAGCTGCATGTGTCGAGTGCTAACAAACCAAATAATTCCATACATGGCGGGGATTTGTAGCTTAACCACGGATGATATAGCCCCAAAAATCATGGATAGTATCAATTCAATAATACCATTGCAACTTTTTTATTTACTTCCGTGTTTTAATGATGCTATATATGGCATATTTTCATCGTTTTTGAATCAAGAGCGACGAGGTTAGCCCGTCCGAACGATATGCTGCCTATATAAGCAAGCCTGCCGCGCTCCACCTTCGCTCCGATCCTTGCCGAAGTCGACGAGGTGGTGCTCAACAATGGCAATGGTGCTCGTAGCACTTGCACTCTGCTTGTGTACCACCGTCCTCCTCTCCACTCCACCACCCGCGCATTCCTACACCGGCGACCCATCCTCCGCTCCCCGCCCGAGCCCCGCAGCGGCAGAGCCGACGTCGTCCTCGGAGTACAAGACGTACATCATCCTGCTCAAGCCTCGAGCGGATGCCCAGGTTATGGACGACGAAGCGCGCCAGGGCTGGTACCGGTCCTTCCTCCCCGACGACTTGACCGCCCACGGCGAGCCGCGGCTCCTCCACTCGTACAACACCATCTTCCACGGATTCGCCGCCTTGCTGACGGAGGAGGAGCTGGACGCCGCGTCCAGGAAACCCGGCTTCGGGCGCTGGTTCCCGGACGAGATGATGTACCCCACGACGACCCGCTCGCCCGAGTTCCTCGGCCTGAGCAAGGACGCCGGCTTGTGGCCGAAATCTAGCTACGGCAAAGGGATCATCATCGGGGTGATCGACTCCGGCATCGAGTCGAACCATCCCTCGTTCGACGACGTCGACATGTCGCCGCCGCCCGCCAGGTGGAAGGGCACGTGCAAGGGCATGGTCAGGCCCGTCCGGTGCAACAACAAGCTCATTGGCGTCAGGTCCTTCGTGGACTACAACCCCGCCGATGAGACCGGCCACGGCACGCACGTGGCGTCGATTGCGGCGGGCAACTTCGTCGCCAACGCCTCGTCTTCCCACGGACAGGCCGCCGGGACGGCCGCCGGGATCGCCCCCGGCGCACACGTGGCCATGTACAAGGCCTGCAGACCTAGTGGGTGCCTCCGCTCGAACTTAATTCGTGCGATTGACACGGCGGTGAGCGATGGGGTCGATGTGATCAACATCTCCCTCGGCCGTAAACCGGGACTACCACTCAGCAGGGACGTTGTGGCCATTGGCGCATTCCGCGCGGTGGCCAAGGGCGTCGTCTTCGTGACTTCTGCTGGCAACGACGGCCCCGACCCGTCCACCGTCAAGAACGACTCGCCGTGGGAGATCACGGTGGCTGCCGGGTCGGTGGACCGGAGGCTCGCCGCCGACCTTGTGCTGGAGTCGGGCGACCTGCTGGTGGAAGGAGAGGCGCTGGTGCAGGGGGCCAACTCGACCGCCTACCAACCCCTCCACTACCCCGGCGACGGTAACCTGTGCAAGAAGGTGAGCGCCGACCGCACGAGGGGCCACATCGTGATATGCGACGATGCGTTGGTTAACGTTGACGCTCAGGCCCGCATCATCAAAAATCTCTACGACAATGGCGCGGCTCAAGTCGTGCTCATCGGTCCGGAGAAAGCTGGTTTCACCTTGGGCTTCAGGGAGTACGGCTCCTCCGTCGTGCAGGAGCCCGCCGCCGTCGGCCGCAAGCTCAAGGACTACAGCAAGTACCCGGATTCCGCGGCGCAGGTGTTATTCAAGGGCACGCAGCTCGGCGTCGGCCCATCGCCCACGGTCATCTACTTTTCCGGCCGTGGCCCGAGCCGCGGCAACCCACACATTCTGAAGCCCGACATCCTGGCGCCGGGGCTCAACATCCTCGCCGCCGCCACGGCGAGCCCAGACCGGGGGCCTTTCAGGTTCAAGTCCGGGACGTCGATGGCGGCGCCTCACATCAGCGGAGTCGTCGCTCTTCTCAAGAGCATGCACCCGGACTGGTCGCCGGCGGCCATCAGGTCAGCCATAATCACCACGGCCGATGACGTGGACAACGAGGGCAGCCGGATCATGAACGAGAAGCACGAGCCGGCGAGCGCCTTCGCTGTAGGCGCGGGGCACGTCAACGCCACGCGGGCCGTCGACCCGGGGTTGGTCTATGACCTGGAGGTCAGAGACTACGCCGGGTACATTTGCCATCTTTTCGCCAAGCTCGACGATGATGACGACGACTACGCCGTGCAAGACATCATCCAGGACTTGAACTTGAATTGCAAGACCGTGCCCCCTCTGTCGGACGTCGACCTCAACTACCCGAGCATTGTGGTGCCGGCCAACACCACTGTGCGGAGGACGCTTACGAACGTGGGGCCGGCGGGGGAGTACACGGCCAGGTTGCACACACGCATGATCGTGTTCCATGACGTTGGGTTGGATTTCTCGCCCAATTCACTGTCCTTCTCGCGGCCCGGGGAGAAGCTCACCTTCCAAGTAAGCCATCATGGGCCGGAGCTTGCAGAAGGATTCTTGATCTGGGAGTCGGATACGCACACGGTCCAAAGCCCACTCGTTGTCGTGCGTTCGTGAGCGGAAGTTAGACAGATGGAATGTAAGAGATGTGCCACTCCACTGTACTACTACTGCTGCTAGCTTTGCATTGCTTACACGACCAGAATAAAAGAATCATTTAAATTATTTCTTTTAAAGAAGTCGATTTGGTGGCCGAAATTTTGAAAATTTTAAAATTTAATCTTCTCAGTTTCAAAAAATTCTAAAAATATGGACTCTTCTTTTTTCCTGTTATGTGGCGTTTTGTTTTTCTAAATCAGATTGCAACATAAGTTTACCCACGGGCAGCATTCCATGATTATACGATCTATATGAAGCTAGGAAAAGTTACCATTCTATTAGCAGCAGGCTGGTTTTCCACCTTAATTTGTACTAGTTCTTAGGCTGTTTCTAGTTTATCTCTGCAGCATGACTTATTGACGCAATGGATCACCAACTAATTCTCCTACAAAATCATCATCATCGTCATCAATATAATGGCGTCAACTTTGGATCCATATTTTCTGATGAATATTTCAGTCATCAAATCTAAAATACATGCATTCTACAATAGTTCTACCATGAATTCTGGTTTACATCGCATATGACCGTTTTTTGAGAAAAATGGTATGCTCTACAGCACATACCTGATAACCTATATCAAATTAACATAAATGCCAGTGAGATGTCCGTTTTCTAGTTATGCAGAAGCATTTACCATCATCAGCATCCAAATATCCAATGAAGCATATCCTAGATTTGATGAATACAAAGCCAAACATGTCAGAACTAAACACTTCAGGGCATTAACATTTTACAAAGAACATAAGCACAATCTCTTGCAACTCGCAAGTAACGATTTCTGATAGGTGTGCACCTACACTTGTCCGAAATATTTAAGAACATCAGTCCTTTTAAAGAGAATTACATCAGACAAAAAAATAAGCCCAAATTGTCATAGAATTCCCCAAAATAAGAGCTCTTGTCTTATAGGTGCCACCTTCGACTCAATCTTTGTCGTGTCGGCAACAATGGTCGTACTAGGAGGGCGTAGCTGAGATAAAATAAATAAAAAGAGAAAATTGGCCCTTTGCCAGCATCTAGTTTTTTAACGTGGCTTTTATTTAGAGCTCAGTCCATTAATTAAGAAGTACTCCCTCCGTCCCACAATGTAAGACCTTTTTTTGACACTACAATGTCCTGTCGAAAAAATGTTCATGCTTCGTTCCCCATCAGTTATGATTTTTAAATTTTTAGAAACACGAATTAAGGACACAACAAAATCGTACTCCGTCCGTTCTTTTTTCCCGCATATAAGTTTTGTATTAAGTCAAATTTCATCAAGTTTGACCAAGATTGTTGGAAAAAAATCATTCGCAACATCAAATCATTATTATTAGATGCATCATGAAAGTTACTTTACATTGTCTATCTTTAGTATTGTAGATGTTGAAGTTTTTAATATAAATTTGGTTAAATTTTACAAAGTTTGATAAATTTTATAAGTGGAGTAAATTGAATTGGACGGAGTACTTGTGAACGCATCTCCAGACGTGATATGGGAATTTTTTCTGTCTTTGAGATCACGTGGGTCTAAGGTGACGACGACATGGACTTTGCATATATGGACATTTGCTCATGGCGAGCAAGTGATTGCCCGCTATACACGCCCTTTCTTTTATTGGATCACCAGGGTGTGTAATGGGCTACAAATTCACTCAGTTTGGGCCTTCAACACTGTACCATGTAAATGTATTTGTTGGCATGTAGAGATGGAGTTCCCTGAATTGAAGTTTGCTACCTGAGGTAATGAAGGATGAATGCGAACGATTGTAGTATTATGTCCGAAAGTATTTATGTTTGTAAGTGTTAGATGAGTGGCGAGTGAAAAGTTAAGGATAATCATAATTGATACACGGTACTCCGTGCATTGGCATTCATCTTATGGAACACAATGTCTAAGTTCTGGCCACTGCCAAAAATTCCTAAAATTCAAAACACCGGGGTGGAATGGCTATTGCATTCTATAAATGTCTTCAGAAAACTGAAAGAGCCATGTTGCTTATGGTTTTATGGATATGCTGGCATGTTCGTAATGAGACGGTCCATGATAAAATCCCACCAGTCAACCACCCGTCCAAGTCTCCTGTAGGTTCCTGTGTAGCTATCTGGTTTTACTCCATCATGTTTCACAGAACTCAAACATGGACATTGTTAAAGGCAAAGGCATATTGCATCTTCCTGTCATGCCAAGGTGAGGAGATCGGCCTACCCGAAAAAAAAGGCGAGGAGATCGGCCTATGCCTTGCTTTGTTGAAAATCTTCCCTGGGTAGCTCCAGGGTCGGCAAAATTAAACATGGGTGGATCCTTTGATACATCTTCTGGTACTTCAATCATGATGGTGAAATCTTGTCTAGCTCCGGAAGATTTATACACGTTTGCCCCTCGACCCTTGAAGCAAGCAACAACCTGCATGAAAGGCATGACATCTTCCCTACAATGGTGCAGCGCCCCAATGATTGTTAAATCAGACGGTCTTGAGTTGCTGAAAATGTTTAGCAACGAGGAAAGGAACCGACCAGCTTTAGCGTCCTTAATCGGTGAGATTTTACATCTCAAAAAAGCTGAAAGAGATACTCTTATAAGCAGAAGCCAGAAAAATTGTAGTGATTACATGGTTAAGTTTGGACGTATTGAGCGCTGAACAGTTGTTTGGCTCCACTCAGGACTGCGGGCTAGTTTGGTTCTTGTCCTGGGGGCTACGCCTGGAGAAAAGTGTAAGGGCATATTTATCCCTAAGATGTTTTGGTGATTGATGTCAATGCTTTTGCGGACTAATCGTGTGCATTGAGTGTTTTCAGAGATTCATCCTTTTGGCACGAGACGATTCCCTCCCCTCGGAGCTTGAAGCGAAGACGGTGTAGTCCTTTCGAATTAGTTTGGTGGACTAGTTTCATAGGGATCACCGTACCATCAAGAGGGGGTCCGCTTTGGAAAGGCTAGGGCGGAATCATCACATACACTTTCTTTGCCCCCTCCGAGCCTTTCCGCTTCAATGATGGGCTTGTTCCCTTCTCAGTGTGCCCTCTCTAGTCCCAGCGGTAGTACCGCGGGCCGGAGCGGTAGTACCGTGTAACGCCCACGATGCGGCTATATCTCCCACGTGTCGAGGCACGACTTAGAGGCATAACCGCATTGTGGTATTGTCGCAAGAAGGGTTATCTTCACACAATCCCATGTAATGAACAAGAATGGGATAACGAGAGTTGGCTTACAATCGCCACTTCACACAATACATAAATTAATTCATACATCAATCAGAGTACACACATAGGTCCGACTACGGAACCAAAATAAAAGAAGACAACCCCAAAAGCTAGATCCCCGATCGTCCCAACTGGGCTCCACTACCGATCAACAGGAAACGAAACAACACAACGAACAAGATCTTCATCGAGCTCCCACTTGAGCTCAGTTGCGTCACCTGCACTGGTATCGTCGGCACCTGCAACTGTTTGGAAGTATCTGTGAGTCACGAGGACTCAGCAATCTCACACCCGCGAGATCAAGACTATTTAAGCTTATAGGAAAGGATGGGGTAATGAGGTGGAGCTGCAGCAAGCACTAGCATATAAGGTGGCTAACATACGCAAATAAGAGCGAGAAGAGAAACAACGGAACGGTCGTCAACTAGTAATGATCAAGAAGTGATCCTAAACTCCTACTTACGTCAAACATAACCCAAACGCCGTGTTCACTTCCCGGACTCCACCGAAAAGAGATCATCACGGTTACACACACGGTTGATGCGTTTTAGTTAAGTCAAGTGTCAAGTTCTCTACAACCGGATATTAACAAATTCCCATCTGCCTCATAACCGCGGGCACGACTTTCGAAAGATAATACCCTGCAGGGGTGTCCCAACTTAGCCCATTATAAGCTCTCACGGTCAACGAAGGATAAACCTTCTCCCGGGAAGACCTGACCAGTCTCGGAATCCCGGTTTACAAGACATTTCAACAATGGTAAAACAAGACCAGCAAAGCCGCCCGAATGTGCCGACAAATCCCGATAGGAGCTGCACATATCTCGTTCTCAGGGCACACCGGATTGTCCAAGCTTCCGATAGGCGAGCCTAGAGTTGCCCCTGGTGGCCACCGGCGGCTGACAGGTTGGACCAATACTCAGAGGAGCACTGGCCCGGGGGTTTAAATAAAGATGACTCTCGGGCTCGCGAAAACCCGAGGGAAAAAGGCTTAGGTGGCAAATGGTAAAACCAAGGTTGGGCCTTGCTGGAGGAGTTTTATTCAAGGCGAACTGTCAAGGGGGTCCCATAAATCACCCAACCGCGTAAGGAACGCAAACTCAAGGAACATAATACCGGTATGACGGAAACGAGGGCGGCAAGAGTGGAACAAAACACCAGGCATAAGGCCGAGCCTTCCACCCTTTACCAATATTGTGATATCCCAAAATATCCATGTTCCGACATGGAACCAACTTCAACTTCACCTGCAACTAGCAACGCTATAAGAAGGGCTGAGCAAAAGCGGTAACTTAGCCAAACAACGGTTTGCTAGGAAAGGATGGTTAGAGGCTTGACATGGCAATATGGGAGGCATGATATAGCAAGTGGTAGGTAGCGCAGCATAGCAATAGAACGAACAACTAGCAAAGCAAAGATAGAAGTGATTTCGAGGGTATGGTCATCTTGCCTGCAAGGTTCTCAGAGTTGTCGAAAGCTTGATCCTCGTAAGCATACTCAACAGGTTCCTCGTTCACAAACTCGTCTCCCGGCTCTACCCAAAGCAAGAACACAAGCAACGGAACCACAATCAAACACGGAAAATGCACAAGCAACATGATGCAAAACATGTATGATATGCGAGATGTGGTATGCGGTGCAATATGCGTGCTCCGGAAGAAAAATGATGAATAAGGCAGTAACTTGGCAAACCAAGCATGCCACTGGAAAGATGAGATGATTTCAGTCGAAATTGATATAAAGATCACCGGAAACGGATGCACGGTTTGCAAATGGCAAGCAAAACAAAAATGACACGATTCTGCGATTAACAGCATGATAGCACTTAGAATACACTAAGTAACTACGCTACGGCACTCCAACATAGCAACAAATCATATGGCAGTAATCTACAGAAGATACTTGACAAAAGATGAACACTGAGCTACGGCCAGATCACATCACAGCAGGTTCAAACAAGCATGGCAAAAGTGCAAAAGATATCAGGTTCACAGACGGTGAAATTACTGGACATGGCTGAAACAGCATCAGGTAGCAAAGTTCAGAGCAAGCAAAAAACATGCTACAGGAACTTAACATAGCAAAACAAGGCATGGTTTGAATCTACTAAATGCATATGACAAAAGTCCCTTACTGACCATAAGCCAAAAAGGACCAGACAATATGATGGCAACCATATAAACATAGCAAGTTTCGTTAACAGGTTTCAGACTTGGCAGAAAACAGAGCATGGCAGAAACAGTATTATGATGGCATTTTTGTGAGCTTGATTCACTCACCACAAAGCAATTCATGACAAAATAAGCATGTCCACAGCAAGATGGCATGTTTATGAAGCTATCCATGGCAAGAGCAAATACATAGCATGAGTGGATCAACTACAACAACCTTGGCAAAATTTAATATCATGTTAACAATCTTCCAGAAATATTTTATAGCAAACGTAGAGCAACATTAAGACATGCTATAGCACTCCATAATTGCAACCAGGGGCATGGATGGATAGAGCACAACTATATCGACAAAACATCCTTACTGAACATCTCCAAAAGGAGCATGGATGTCTCTGTAGACATATGGATACATGGCAACAAAATAACAGCAGTAACAGACAGCAAAATCCTGTCCCTGAAAACAGAAACATCACGAAGCCTAGTTTGCATGCTTGTGCTAGTCACCACAGAGATCACAAAAATACATAGTATACACCTCTGTAAAAATGGCATGGCATACATCAAAACACATGTAGAGCTCATGCCTATAAGATGCACACATCAATAGAAACAAAAATAACAAATCCTCAAGTTCTGATAAGTAACAACAGTTAACAGCATATAGCACTCTTGCACCAGAGATTTGGGCATCAAGATGGACTCAAATGAACATAGCATAATGGAACAAAATGAAGAGCATCTAGAGACGAACATTTTAATATATTACACGCACGAAACGGAGCTATATGCAGAGAGTTATGATGCAATGAACAGGAGCATATAAAGTCAAATCTCTGGGACTTGGGAGAAATTAGAGGGAAGGGAAAAGTCAACCGCGCGGTTTCAGATCCAGATCGGGCGCTGCCTTCGAGGATCGCCGGAGTGAGCTCGCCGGAGTTCGGAGTGGAGGAGGCCGGAGCTCGGGGGAGGTTGGTGAGGCGCGGGAGGAGCGGCCGGAGGCGCCGGTGTTCACGGGCGGCGGAGCAC